>NC_137456.1:20862446-20949946 GCF_964235325.1 Thermobia domestica | reverse complement strand
GATGACCAGTGATTGGTTGTTGGTCTCACTGCACTAGTATCCTACCGCAATATAATCCCTAGTAAAGTAATAATTTCAAATAAAGATATCTGAATTTATCCTGCATTTTGTGATAAGAAACGCAATATATATAATATTCAACAACAGATGTAGATTTATTTCAACCACACCCGTATTTGGATATATGGTATTTAATGCGCATGCGTATGCGTTCGCGCGCCTATCCCACTCATTTAAAATTATTATAGAATGCAGAGTTTCATGGTGATGATGTGTGACAATAATCCATTTTCGTCTCGTGTTATAAAACACAAGAGGACAACAGGAACAGACGCAAAGTCGTTATATAAGAATTTAAGAGCATACATATATCCAACATAGCAGTAGTCAGTGTCAGTGCGTTAATTAAACCAACTGTAGCCTTACACTTTGGAAATTATGTGACGACAGTAAGTAAGCAGACGATCTTGCTCTTCACATCTCTCGCTACGGAACCACTTGTGAGCCGCGGAGTAATACGTTTCGCTTTGTTTACGTCTACTTTGTTCTAAGACTGGAAAGACTTTAGTGTAGTTTAAACAATTCAAGCTTTTTCTTTTAAAAAAAATACAAATTTGATTGTTCCTGCGTGTTTTAAAACAGTGTTCGAATAATCGGTGCCTATTGTATTTCTAAAATATAGCTATATTGATTCTTTGACAAAAAAATTATTACAAGAACTAGAAAATGTTTCTCTACTAAAGACATTTTCACAGTTTATCTATTTAATACATAAAATGGGGCCCGTATATATACAGGGTGTAACTTAAGTAATATAACAAATGTCGGGCGATGATTCCTGACAGCGAGATAAAACGAAAAATATACACCAACCTGGGTGCAAAAATGCCTCCTTTCGGAGCCTTGATCATAAATATTTGTCGGACAAATGTAGAAACAGCCATAACTCGAGAACAAAACATCGGATCGAAGTCGGGTAAAAGAGAATATCCATAATTTTTAGTCATAGCTTCCATTAGTGCACAATCGGATGTAGTGCAGTGGCGGCGCAAGGATGACTCCCAAGGAAAGTGGAATATTCCTTCGAGTATTTTATAAAACGTTGAATGAGGGAAATGAACAACAATCAAGTATAACATAATAGTGCATCTTTCAAGTTACAAGAACACTTAGAATTCGAAAGAAAGAGAGAGACACATGTGCGTAATGCATTTTGTCTCAGTACAGAATAAACTCTCCAAGGAAGAATTTAAATGAAATTAAGTCTTTAACGTATCACAATTAAATCTTCTAGGCTAATGATGACGGATGATAAATGAACGGCTTCCTGTCCAAGTTACGAGTGTATGAAAATGGGAAAATAACTCTGATCAAAATTAGGTTTAAAACGACTGTGGATAGGACAGTCAGGCGGCATGTAAAGAAACATAACATACAGTATCCAAAAATTCAAAATCATATGTGATGAACGAATGTACAAGGGATTCTCCATATGACACAGGGATTCCCAAACATTGCGTAAATGCATATTGGGCAAAAGTAAGCTGCAATAAAGGGTTTCCTCCCCGTAATATGTAATTCCGTTGAATATGGTATTTCTCTGCACAGAAGCAACAAAAATGGACAAAACACGACATGTTGACACATTGCATGATGATACAAAGAAATGTGCTGGGACTGTACACTTGATTTATTCGTGAGGCGAATCTTCTTCCAGGAATAGTTTCGAGGAGCTTTTCCCCTCCCTTGAAGTTGGCAAACCGCCCCTTACCACTAAACTATGAAAAATTACATTGCTATTGTGAATATACCAAAATAGCGTCCTAGTGTAGCTCACTCACATTTTGATTTTGTCACTGCTTGGAGAAATTTCCTAGAAGATAGCTCGTAGGAATTACTTTCAAAAAATAGGGAAAAATCTTTTTTCGATGCTCTAATGTACGTTGGAGCTGGATGTAATACTTACACAGAAGAAAGAGAATGTCGCACTTTTGCGTACACGTAGCAGTACGTACGTAGCTCATAGTACTTTCACTAAAGGCATGATGCTTTGGTCGCACACTACGGAAATACCGTCCTTTGTATGCCAATTGTGAGTGGCTCGCTAAGGCTGTCTTGCAGTTTTGTTGTGGAATGGCGTCAATTAGCGTAACTATGTTGTACTAGGCATCTACGCAACTTCTGAGTGATATACATAGTCCGATGCTCTGATGCTACGTATGGAAGTGCTGTATAACAGCATAAGAAGTGTTGACTTCAACGGTAGAGGGTTGTGTCGATCACGGTCGTGGAAAAGTGTAGACATCGCTGTTTAAGTAAAATTGATTGTGTTAATATGTATATGCCTGCGCAATGGCAGATTATCCTGTCCACGAGCTGGCCAATATGTACCTTATTTATGGAGAGACAAAGGGAAATAGCCCATAGGCGACGCGTTTATATCGTGACCGTCGCCCTCAAAGGAGAGTATATTTCCCTGTAGTTTTTCACGCCTCCAGAGAGATAGGGTCTTTTCAATTTCCCCTACGTGAAATCGGAGGAAATCGCACCATGTGAGCAGTTGAATTTGAATACAGGGTACTGGGAATGATCAGAGACGGCCCTGAAACTAGCAGTAGCCATGTGTTAGGCGTAAAAATCAACGCGCCAGTCTATTGAACGTTCAGTAGCAGAGATTTAGTATGAGCGTTCGGTGAGGTATGGTGTATAATTTTGTAGTAGGACTGTATTTATGCCGACCCACCTGTGTAGGAGTACACATCTTTTATTTTAACGTAATGTTCTCAAAAAAATGTTAGAACACGTGGCCTTTAACATAAGACATCAGATGTGATCCCAGCATGATAGAGCACCTTCACATTTTGACAGGAATATGCAGACCTATCTAAATTAAACATTCCCAGATCGTTGGATTGGGAGAGAAGGACCTGCGTTATGACCACTTCGTTCACCATTCCTCACGCCCCTTGATTTTTTTTTTTTTTTTTTTTTTTGGAGGGGGAGCTATGAAACCTTTTTCAGCCACGACAGCCGAAGAACTTGTTGCTCGAGTTAATATAGTTGCGGCAGTCATCCTCGAAATTACAGGTGTGTTTGACCGCACGCGGAAAAATTTCCTACGCCGATGTCATCTTTGCAATGCGGTCAACGTCGACAGTATCAGACTGTGAACCGTTATTCCTCACAGCTGTCTCGTGTACACATACTTCATTGCACAAATACTGCAAGGTACCTCTGAATATTTCACAGTTATCCTACTTTGGACGAAACAAAATAAAGCGGTAGTTTGAAACTGCATTTCTTTGTATCATTGTGCAACGTGCAACAGTTTATGTTTCGTCAAAGTTTCATTGCTTCTCTGCGTATTACGAGAAAGAAATTTTTAATGCAGGTTACTTTCGCCCAAATTGTATTCACATAATTTTTGGGAGTCACTGTTGTCACGTGAAGAATCCTTTGTACTCTCGTTCATCATACATGATATTTGACGCCTGATCGTCTTCTGCACAGTCATTATAAACCTAATCTGGATCAAAGTTATTTTTTACATTTTCATACACTCTTAACTTGGACAGGAAGCTGTTCATTTATCATCCGTTACCATTAGCCTATAGGATATAACTGTGATATGTTAAAGACTTCTTTCCATTTAAATTCTTCTTCCGAGAGTTTATTCTTTGCTGAGACAAAATAGATCAATCATGCATGTGTATCTTTCTTTCGAATTCTAAGTGTTCTAATTTGAACGATGTACTATTATTTTTGATTGTTGAAATATTGTACTTGGCTATTATTCATTTTCCTTATTCAGCGTTGGATAAAATACCCGAAGGAATACTCCACTATCTTTGGGAGTCATGCTTGCACCGCCCCCGTACTACATCCGACTGTACACGAATTCAATCTACAGTTAAAAATAATGGAATCCCCTTTTGCCCGATTTCGATCCGACATTTTATTCTTCAGATGGTTGTTTTTTCACTTTTTCAAAAATTTTCGGGTGGTCATAGCTCTGAGGCATTTCTACACGCAGGTTGGTGTATCCAGCATGGGCCTGGGACACACACATTTTTTTGTCTCCCGGACGGACGGAGAAACACACATTATTTGCCTCCTGGACGGACGGATACACATTTTTTGTCTCCCGGACTGATGAATATACATTTTTGTTTCACGGGTGGACGGACACATTTTTTGTCCCCTGGATGGACAGACACACACATGTTTTGCCTCCTGGACGGACGGACACACAATTTTGGCCTGAACTGACATACATTTTTGTCTCACGGATTGAGGACATGCATTTTTTTCTCCTGGGTGAAGGGACACATATTTTTGTCTTCTTGACGGGCGGACACATATTTTTGTCTCACGGACGAACGGACACACATTATTTGTCTCCCGGACAGTCGGACACATATTTTTATCTCGTGGACAGACGTACACACATTTTTGTCTCCTGGACGTACGGACATACATTTTTTGTCGCCTGGACAGATGAACAGATAAAGTAAATACATAAAAGAGTTCTGGCAAAACAAACTTCTTCCAGAACTCTTTTATGTATTTACTTTATCTGTTCATCTGTCCAGGCGACAAAAAATGTATGTCCGTACGTCCAGGAGACAAAAATGTGTGTACTTCTGTCCACGAGATAAACAAAGATAGGAACGTAGAACAGTTCCGAAGCAAGATATTTTTAAAGGAAGACCTGTGGGTTGGTCACTGCAAGGTTTAGGGGACAATTCGTGTTTAACATGCTTTTAGGAGAAACGAAAAATTTTGACTCACCAAGTGGCCGTGGTTAAGTTGGTATAGCGTTGATGTAGCATTAGGAAGATCCTGAGATCGAAGTCCGGTCATTTTGATTGAGGATTTCCCATGATTTCCAGGTAAAGTGGTGACAGAGTTTCATTATAAATAGTCGTTTTATTCTTTTCTTAACCGACTTAAAAAAAGGGAGTTTCTCAGTTTCACCTGCATATGTGTATGTACGAAGGATATCCAAAAAGCCTCACGTTTCGCCAGGGTGCTCCTAGGGACTAGGTGAGCGCCACCATTTTGTGTATGAATGACTGTTTATAGGGCTGCAGGAGATTGTATCGAGAACCGTTGGTCATATTTCGATGCTTTTTTCACTAAGTCGAATAGGTAACTCCCAACGAAGGTTTATATTTATAAAATATTTTAAATTAATTATTTTAAAAAATGAATTAATTCCTGCTATGCCTGAGGAACCTCAGCCTTAAATATTCTGCAACTAGAAATTCAAGAAAGTAAAAAGGGTTGCGTACAACTAAGGAGTAAGAACCATTCTAGCCAGCTTTCTCTAAATGATTTAACACTGATGATCGATGTTTCCGTCATTGGCAACATTATAACTCTTTACATGCCGGTCTTGCTACACTGTTGACAGAATGGCATCTACTATTTCTGTGATTGGTTACCAACTGCGACGAGGATCTTGAACATAGAAATTTCCAGAACGGAAGCGACTGTTTTCCTGATTTTTGTATCTAATGTCTCCTGTTTGAAGTGCCTAAGTATCCTCAGGCTACTAAGGGAGTTATGACTGCCTATTACAAAGGCGCCGATTTCTCTGTAACTTTGGGGGGGCTTATTCATTAAAAAATACATACAACAATACATATAACAATAAAAAATACATATAAAAATACATATTCATAAAAATACATGGGGTCCACATGAGCTTTGGGGGGCTGGCCCCCTCGTCCCCCCATGATCGGCGCCCTGGCCTATTAGTAGAACACTTACATCTCGTACAAAGAGTTGGAAATATGATCCAGGCCATGTGAGTACGTAGCGGACTACATTGATAGAGAGGGAGATTCAAATATGGGGACAGAGAAGAATACGTTTACATGTGCAAGGTTAGAATTTGAGAAACAAGTGATCGAACACCATTGAAATCTCTGAAGAAATTTGTGATTTTGTGAAGCATAACAATTAAATTTTCTCAGTCGACCATATCTTAGAAGTTTGAAAAATGAAAATTTTTAGTTTTACTCTAAGATTATTTAATATATGCTAAAGGAAACGGGTGTTTAATACAAGTTAATAGTTGTAAAATTAATTTTTTGCATTCTGCCACCTGGAATCGAACCCGAGTACCACAGACACATGTCCTAGTAAGTAGACGATTGAGCAGATCTTGCAGAAGCTCGAGACTAACGTGCAAACAAGGTTTCCATAGACTACAGTGTTAAATTTAGACCTTCTAACTTCTATATTCTCTCATCAGATTTCGTATTTTTACTAATTTTGGATAGCACTTTATGAATATATTAATAAACAATTCTAGATCACCGATTGTTGGGTAAGTATGTTTACTTGTGAGATCTTGCAGTTCTTCAGACACTGAACTTTCTCGTCTACCACGCACATTAAACATTGCTTTTTCGACACACTTCACATTGTGTGACCCGCTTCACCCCATGCATATTCAATTTATTTTCCGTTAAGAAAATAATCCAATTGTAAAGTGACTGCAAACTAGGTACCTGAGTATACACACTGATACCCTGCCTTGTTATGTTGTAAAATCGCAAAAGCAAAATTACACAAGAAACGCTCATCTTTAAAGAGACAAAGACAATTGGTGAATTTTCATTTCTTTCAACGTCTATCTTACTTCTTCACTTGGTACCTCTAGAATGTCTGCTTCATCAACAATGCTGATTTATACACAATATTATTTTACGACGTTGACGCCTCGACATAATCTTAAGAGAATTTAGGAATTAGATTTCTGGGTTTTCGGCATATACTATGGCCATGTTAGCACGTTACGAATGAAGGATGGCGTGAAAAGACGGCTATCACACTATCCGAGGAAAAAGAAGGAAGAAAGGATTGGGGAAGGAAGGAAACGGTCTGAGACCTATGTTAGGTACCATCCCGGCATTTGCCTTATGTGAATGAGGAAAACCCAGGAAAACCTCATTGAGGATGGCTGGAATGAAAAAGCGTTTTACATTTTCCCGGAAATCGGAAAAATTCCGGATTTCGGAAAAACTCTTCCCATCGGAAATCTTAACATGACCCGCTTCACTCCTAGTGACTCTATTTATTGCTTATCGTCTACTGTTACAAAGTAAAAATATTACGGAAAAAATACCCTTCCACACACACACACAAAAAAAAAAATGGAACTGAAAACAATCCTGCCCATTGCAATTACTAACAGTACCAAAGTGTTTTACGGTTTCCGTTATTTTATGTGACAGTACTTCAATTATATTTCGAGTGGTTTCATTCATGTAATTAATATTAGTAAGAGTAGTAGTCTAAATTAGTGGTTGTCAATGTTTGGCATCAGCACCCCTCAGCGGGCATTCTCGTTTCCAAAAGGGGCGCTGGAACAAAAACAGGCGATATGGCGGAAATAGACTACATAGAGGGCGTTTGATAGAAGGGTTGGAAGGGAAAAGATGGCTCATGTAACAGAAAAGAGAAACAAAATTTTTCTTTCTTGACATATATATATTAGGAATGGCCAAAATTTTCCGGAATCCGGATTCCGGAAAATTTGTCTTCCGGAATCATAAATTTTACTTTCCGGAATTCGGAAAAATACCAGAAATCGGAAAAATTCCGGAATTCGGAAAAATTTCCGGAAATCGGAAAAATCCGAATTTTGGAAAAATTCTGTAATTGGCCATTCAAAGCTAGTAGCTGTTAAGAAAACACCATAATGAATATATACTGTAACTTGTATCAGTTTCTTGAGGAAGATGTTATTTTCACACACAAAAAGGGCACCAGTATGTCTGAAACATCGCTTTCCCACATACAACTGTTCCAAAGCACTGCAAACTATTTTCTAACCAGACGAATGGTAGTGAAGGAAAAGAAATCTCAACAACCATTCTGATAACATTCGCTTATTGTCAACATACCTATGTACAGTAAATAAAAATTTATAATATTTGACTTTACGAAGTATACAATGTAATTGCTCAATAATTAACATAAGCAGGCATTCATTAATTTATATTAATATAATAATTAATAAAAACTAATAAGCGGGTGATTGATGACTCAGTGGTAGAGTTTTCATCTATGGTATTCTAACCCAGGCCATGTGGGTTTTCGATGGCTAATTTTGTTTTTGAAAATTTCCCCGGTGGTTCTCTTGGTTCCCTTTCTTGTATTTCTTCCATTATCACTCATTAACGAATTTAGTTTACCAAAACTCTATAGCCCTATATTCATTCTGCCCGTAACAGGGAAACAGTCTCAAGAACTATCTGATGGATTACCAATCAATTTTGGCCATGATGTACAGAGTCAATAGTTAAGAATCGAGTTCTCTGATGAATGTAATATTCAAACCGGAAGCGGTACAAATCACATTCCGGTTCTAACGTTAATTATTATACACTAAATATGGTAATAGATAGCGAGAAGCGGTTTCCAGTAATCGACATATATATAATATTCATGTAGATAGAATGTTACCCAATTTGTGCATCTGCTGAAAATAGTGAGCTTAGGTATTTAGGGAGCATTTTCAGCTTTAGAAAATGTGTGCTTGGTAAAGAATGTAGAGAATTAGCTGGGTCAGGCACGTACTCAGAATTTGGTAATAGGGGTTCTCCGTGACGATATACTGTGATTATTATACCAGGAGCTCGATCATTCTTAACTATTTTACTGGCGACATAGATTGGTTCGTTTAGCCAGGATTTCTAATGCGGGGGGAGGGGGAGATTTAACATGACATGAAATATTGTGGTTACACACCAGGGGCTCGATCAATCTTAATATTTTACTGACAACATACTCATATTGATTTGTTAGGACAATAAAATGAAGATATGTTAGTCAGTATTTTAATAACAAACTATGAAGAAATCTCGAGTGGTATATAAAAGAAAGTATTGAAAAAGATATATTCTCTTCTGAGGTCGTTCGAACTCGGTTCTTCTTGTCTTCTTTCTTCTTCTTTCTCTTATCTTCGTTTAATGCCATCAAGTGTAACAAAATCTCTTTTGGCAGTGAAGATATCCTATAAAAAAGATTAGTGTTGCAGCGAAATTGAAAACCTCTTTACTAAGTGTAACCAGAATCTACGTTGCCAGGCTCATATTATTGGTGATTGTGGGCATTTCTTAAGTTCAACCTGAGAGTCTCTCTGATCGAATCGGTTTATCGATCGTCATTTGTAGTCCATAGGATTAGCATAGAGCTAGATAGACTTCGAAATGCTCTGTTACAATAATATCAATTTTCAACTTGACCTCTTCTCCCCACCCCCACCCCCGTTTCCTCCACACAAAGATCCTCGCAAGAAAAAGTAACCAAACGCTTGTGTAGCTTTATATTTTTAACGCTGATCTTTCTTTTTTTCTCGTTTCTTTTTGTTCTAACATTACTTAATTATTTTCATTTCTGGTTCCGAATGGGGGTGTGTCTGGATCCACCCCTTGGCTACGTGATTGGCTGGGTCAAACGGGAAACAAATGAGAAAGTGTTAGAAATAGTAGGAAAGAAAAGAACAATTTTAGGTGTAATAGAAACAAGGAATAGAAACTGGTAGGAACATTACCTTGAAATTAACTGCATCGTGAAGAACGTGCTAGTACATATGGTGGCAGGAGAAACAGGGAGCGGCAAAAGAGGCTACTGTTAATGATGGTATTAAAACACGAGTCAAGTAGTATAGGTTTGATTACTTGACCTGTTATGAGTCAAGTAGTGTAGATTTGATGCCTATGCATTGTTTAGGCCTAGCTGTGACTTATTATATCTATTGATATATGCTGAATTTTGACAACACCGAGGTGAAGGTTGACTAGTCACATAACTTAAAACATGAATAGGAGATGTCGCTTACCGTACAATATTTAGTTTTCCTTACCTGTGTGAATATGTTCGAAAAATGTATTGCTTTCGTCGCTCATAAGTAGCAGCAATGTAAATCAGATGTAAATCATCGATTTGTTTGGTTCTTGATCAATTCATTCATCTTCTCACCTTTTCTAACTAACTAACTAACTAACTCTATGGCCTATGGAACCCGGAGGTTCAGTGCCGCGTTCACAAAAGCTCTCCACTGACTTCTATCCTTAGCTAATTGCATCCAGTTTCTACTTTGTATTCCTATCTCTGCGAGATCCATCTTAATATTATCCTCCCATCTGCGTCTAGGTCTTCCTAATGGTCGTTTACCTATGGGTCTACCAGTCAAGACTTTGAAAGCGTTTCTACTTTCTTCCATTCTAGCTACATGACCTGCCCACCTAAGCCTCCTAGACTTGACGACCCTAACAATGTTGGGTAAACCGTATAAACTATGTAGTTCCTCGTTATGAAGCTTCCGCCATTCCCCATTCTCGTTCCTCTTGGGTCCGAATATTCTTCTCAGGATCCTGTTCTCAAATACTTTCAGTCTATGTTCTTCCCTCAGAGTAAGGGACCATGTTTCGCAACCATACAGAACAACAGGCATGATTATCGTTTTATATATTTTAAGCTTCAAATTCCTCGACAGAATTCGCGACGACAAGAGATTTTGAACCGAGTAGTAACACGAATTCCCTGCTTTTAGTCGACATTTAATTTCTTCGTGAATATGATTTTCGTCTGTTAATATTGATCCTAAATATTTGAAAGTATCCACTTTATCAAAAGCATTATTTAATATTTTAACGCCTCCACAATTTGTCGTATTACGGTCCCGACGCACTTCCATGTATTTAGTTTTCTCTGCATTTACTTCTAAACCCATGTCCCTGCAAGCGTTTAATAAGATCTCTGCATTTATTTCTACTGTTCTCCTATCATCCCCTATTAAATTTACATCATCAGCATATGCCATAACCTGGTGAATGCCGTTCAACTCTAGGCCCTGGTTACTATCTTTGATTTTCCTTATGGCGTATTCCAGCACAAAGTTAAATAATAATGGCGACAACGCATCTCCTTGTTTCAGGCCATTTTCGACGTGGAAGCTCGGGGACAAAAATTTTCCTACCCGGACTTTGCTTTGGGATTCACTTAAACATATCTTAATTATTCTAATTAGCTTTCTCGGTATTCCAAGTTCTGTAAGAACGTTGTATAATGTTTCTCTCCTAACCGAGTCGTAAGCCTTTCTAAAATCAATAAATAGTTGATGTACCGGGGTATTGTATTCCCACTTCTTTTCGAGTATTTGGCGAATGGTAAATATTTGGTCGATAGTTGATCGATTTCGTCTAAATCCGCACTGATAATCTCCAATAATTTCATCTGCGTATGGGGTCAATCTTGCTAACAGAATATTTGAAAGGATTTTATAGGATGTTGACAGAAGAGAAATGCCTCGATAATTATTACAGTCAGTTTTGTCGCCTTTCTTGTGAATTGGAACAATGATTGACTCTTTCCACTCTTGTGGCATTTCTTCCTTGTTCCAGATAAGGAGAATGAGTTTGTGTATCTTGTTTTTCGCCTCCAGCTAAAATTAACTCAGCCGGAATTTCATCTACACCCGGAGATTTGTGTTTCTTTAATTTCTTTATAGCGGCTTCCACTTCTATTCGATTGGGTTCTGGAATATACGGTTCTGCGGTGTGTATCTCCTTTTCTCCACGCACATTAGTTTTTGGCTGCGTGTTCAGCAAATCGTCAAAGAAATCTTTCCATCTATTTAAGAGGCTATCCGTATCAGTGAGAACTGTTCCGTCAGATTTCTTTAATATATAAGCACGAGGTTGATAGCCTTTCTTAAATTCGCTGATCCCCTTATACATGTCCCGAATATTTTTATTTTTACTATTATCTTCAAGTTCCTTAATTTTAGCTTTCAAAAAATCCCGTTTCTTTGTTCTAAAAGTTTTGGAAGTTTCCCGCCTGATATCTGCGAAATTTTCTGTAGTTATTTCATTCGGATTTTGTAGCCACCGTAATTTTGCCTGTTTTCTCTTCTCTGCTAGTTTAATGCATTCTTGGTCGAACCATGGTTTGTTCCTACGTATTTCCGCGTGTCCCAATTTTTCTATTGCTGAACTTTTAATGCTATCTCTAATTTCAATCCAAGTATCCTCAACACTAGTGCACTCCGAGTCTTCTAAGACCGAGAATCTATTCGAAACTTCAATCTGGTATTCCTCTCTTACCTGGCTCTCTTCTAATTTCTTTAAATTAAATCTCTCCGTTTTCGGACATTGAATATTACCTTTATTCAACGATAATCTCTCCCGTATTATCGCTACTACCAGGTAGTGATCAGTGTCACAATCAGCCCCTCTAAACGACCGGACGTCAATTATGCTAGATTGTCTTCTTCTATCTACTAAAACGTGATCAATTTGATTATGTGTTTTTCCGTCTGGTGATGTCCAAGTGTATTTATGAACGTCGCGATGTGGGAATTTTGTACTCTTCACGATTAGGTTTTTGGATGTTGCAAAGTTCACGAGTCTAACACCGTTGTCATTACTTTCCTTATGCAAACTTTCGTTCCCTATAATCGGTTTGAAAATATCCTCTCGTCCTACCTTCGCATTGCAATCCCCTAATAGAATCTTCATATGGTATCGCGGGAGTTGGTCAAATATCCGTTCCACTTCTTCGTAAAAACTATCTTTTATATCGTCACCCTTATCTTCAGTTGGAGCATGTACATTTAAAACAATAATATCACACCACCGTCCCTTAAGAGTAATAAAAGAAAGTCTGTCAGTAACAAATTCAACCCGTTTAATTGCTGGTAATATTCGTTTGTGAACGAAAAACCCTGTTCCTAACTGGTGATTTTTATTTCCTTCCCCGTAAAAGAACGTAAAATTTCCGGAATTCTCAGATCCATTTCCTTCCCACCTAACTTCCTGAACTCCTACTAAGTCCATCCTGTATTTCTCTAACTCACTCGTTACAGATTTTAACGCGCCTGCCCTATAAAGACTTCTAATATTCCATGTTCCAAATCTCATGTCCATTTTCTTTTGCTGATGTCGTGCCAAGTTATCAGTCCTTGTCCGAGGCTTTTGTGAATGTTTCTGAACAAGTACCTTTTTTTACAGGATGAGGGTGTTAGCCTTACCCAAACCCCCAAGCTGGAGGACCACTCCTAGTCGTCTGTCCGCGACTGCTTATTCAGTATATTCGCAGCTAACCTCTATATCTAGAGGCCTTCTCCTCGATCCGCAACCTGAGGACGCGCCATGCCGTGGTGACAGGAACCCACGTTACCTTTTCTAGTTTCTCAAAATGCCATACTACAATCGAATGATCAACGCGTAGTTTCTTTTCAACTTCTCGTATTGCCGTTTTCCGCAGAACTGTTTCGGGGATCAGCTTCAATTCGTAGTATCCAACAACCGAACGACGTTAGTGATCTTCCATATCCTCCCAAAGTACAACAGAAGTTTTAGAACTAACCTTCTATTGTATGTTCGCTTACACTACCATAATTTATATTTCACTTTCATTAATGTTTCAATTTGTTTTGGATCCTCTTCGACCGAATTTAAATAGTTACGCTGCATTAGAGTTTAGAAAATTGTATAATATTCGCGCTTCCTATCGTCTCAGGCATGATCATATAGCCTCGCTGTTTAACGAAATGTTAAACTCAGACTCATCTCAGGCATGAAAATAAATAAATACAGATTTCCTATGACATATATTTCTACAATCTGCTAAACATAAGCTTTCAGACGATATTAACAAGGGATATAAGCAGTATATTTTATTAGGGATTAGGGATTAGATTTCTGAGCTGTCGGCATCTATGGCCATTTACCCCGTCACGTATGAGGATGACATCCCTCGGCGAGCACACTGTACGGGGAAAGGGAAGAAAGGAAGCGGCCTGGGACCTATGTGTTAGGTACCATCCCGGCATTTCCCTAGTGTCAATGAGGGGAAACTCAGGAAAAAACTCACTCAAAATGGCTGGCCTAAGAAAGCTGTTACAATTTTTCGACCGGGTGTGCCCACCAGCAACCGAACCCGGGACCGCTCCCACCAAAGACGAGAGTGTTAGCGACTACGCCACGCGGGGCCAAAGCAAATTTTGTTATCACTGATATGTATCAAAATAAAAGTTCCCAAATTCCTACATTAATTTTGTGCAGACCAAGCGAATAGGATATGGGGATATTCTACAGTCCATCAGGATATTGTATTCAGATAGCTTCAAAGCAAATTGCTACTTCATTTTGCGCATATCATGCTGGGTTCAGAAACAAGCCGTCACTGGTCCTACTAATAAATTATTGCACAAAGACTACTGTTTGCGTTATTTCCAATAGTCAAGTATAGTAGACTCAGTGGTGCCCATCCCCCCTTATGTCCATGACGCACCCCCCCCAATTGTCTATCCGTAGGTGTTCTTCCATGAAAAAAATCTTCTTTTCGATTAATTTTACCCCCCCCCATCAAACATATTTATATGGATTTTTAACCCCCCCACAATATTTCAATGACGCAGTTTGCGTCATAGCCCCCCCCCTTGTGGGCACCCCTGGTAGACTCTGCGCTATCGGGCCTAATTAAGAGACAGAAAAAGAAAGAAAAAGTGAAAACTCCGTAATAAAATGAGAAATGTTTTGTAAACGATGTACTAAACTTGTAACGCTTTCATAAAAACGCGACTGTGTCAAGAAGAAACGGTCATCGATCAAGGACATTTTCTAAAACTAGATACTATATATTTTGACTCTTTTATGCCTAGTTAATTTTGATCGCGGGGCGCTAAGGGAGATCCGTACCACTTACGGCAGTACGTTAGTACTCCTGATTTACATTGTTTTCGTGTTTCCTGCAACTAAATTAGACATTATTAAATTTATTTTAAACTGTGTACACTACTTTTATTCTTTTTGACTTCCTTTTCGTATAATACCGTTTAAACATATGTTACCATATTAACAAATATTTATACCATAAACTACTTGTCTGTACTAAGTATTAATGTAATATTAAAAAGACGGAATGTGATGGTAAAAAGTGTGTTTTAATGGTATGTATGGAGCAACAATCATAGTACTAATCATAGTACTCCAATGTACCCGGCATTTTTGTTATCCGGTTTACTCTTCTGCAACATTAGACCAGATAGTCGGTAGTCTACTGTATACACATTTACGACACACGAGATGAGACATTTTCGAAGGGAGATTAAAAAGGTTTGCCTGGATTCGATTTAAGACGAGAGAGAACCGCTTGGGAATCGAGGCGAGACTTTTACAAAAAATGAGACGAGACAATAAAACTTTTTCTCATCTCGTCTCGTTTCGTGGGTAACACTAATTTGAAATTTTAAGAAAGTAATTGCCATACTGCTCCGTCGAATCTCCAAAAATCCTTTCCTAATGGTACCTACTGTATATCTTGTCCAAATTTCAAGTTTCTAGCCTAAACTGTTTGGCCTGAACGTTGAACAGTCAGTCAGTCAGACATTCAGTCAGGACTTTTTTTAAATATAGAGATATATGAATACAGGCCGCTACTAAGGGGAAGGAACGTGCCCCGAGTGTGTGGTTGGAGGGGCGCCCAAAAGGACAATAGATAGATAGATGTACATATAAATTTGGGGGCGCCGAATTTCATGTTTGCCACGGGTGACATAAATCCTGCATGAATAATGAAAATATGACCGTAAAGTTGACAAGCCACTTATGTCAGACCCCAATTTCGACTTCACACGTCGCTAGTGCTACGATAGTGTTCGATAGTGACGCAAATCGTTAGTACTCCACAGGTAACGTGTGCTTTTTAAATAATGGGTATAGGTCTTCTAACTGCATGCCAACAGGCCCATGTCTAAGAATCATCTCAAAAATGAGGTTAACCGTTAGAGTAAGTAAGTGCTCATTAGTGTCATTAATATTAACGTTAATGCCTCCATCGTACGGCTCTTGGAGTAATAATATGGTTTTAACAACTTTATACATCAGGCTCACCTTATTAAAATTAGCTAAACGAACATGATAACACCACGCTCTTTGCTAGAGTCACAATGTGTCCCTATATTCTCGCGAACATTTAATGCGCAATGTAGATGTGCTGCCTGACGTGCCCAAGTTAGTTACTTTTCCTTCTTTTGCAACTATTGTTTATCTGTTATTTATTGCTAGTCTGCAGAGTAGTACTTACATTAATATGCCATTGTCCTTGATAGTCATTGAGTATTTACAAGCAGTATGTCATTACTGTTAGGAGATATAAAAAAAAAACAATACATAAGTTCTGCTACTTAACGGTTCATATTTTTCGTTTACAGTACGAAAATTAATAATAATAATAATAATAATAATAATAATAATAATAATAATAATAATAATAATAATAATAATAATAATAATAATAATAATAATAATAATAAGACTATTCCAGCATATTAGTTATCAATTGCATCACACTGGCAACAAGCAACGCATATTTTAACTTCATAAAAATTCGTTTCTCACGATTTTCTCGAAAACTACGCATGATAAAATCATTATGTCATTTTATTTATCTCGGTATGATATATGTCTTATCTCTGGATAATATCACAGTAAAACAAAAATTAAATATTAGGAGTACATCGTACTTTTGGACTACATTCCATTAACCACGGAAAGATTGAGTAGTGTATACTTTAGGATGTAAGTTTCAGCTTAACTTGCATCATACATTTATAATAATACTTGTATTTCAATTCTTACTTGTATTTGTGGGCAGAATTCACTTTTGAATTATGCACAAGCTGTTTAAGAAAGGAAGAAAAAGAATATGAACAAAAAAGGATATAAATGTAGTTTCTCTTTCAGTTGTTATACGTTGCTATTTTGTCAGTATAGTAATTCGACGATGTGAAATTAGTTGTCATAGCAACATAAAAATAAATAATGCATAATTACGGATCCATCTTGTGAACACTATATGTACAATTTTTAAGATGTGTAAAAACTTTAATGTGTCACATCCTACAATAAAAGCTAATATCATGATGCCGTGTGTAAATGGTTTTTTGATGAAAATCAGTAGTCCCGTAGTTATATAAATATATGAGCTGTCGGCGTCGTTATATATAATTTGGTGGTCCTCGCCGCAGGATTGTCGTTATACATTCTTAGGATTACAAAAAAGAAAATTGTACGTTTGCATTTGAACAAAATTCTTAGGATTAGAAAAAGAAAAATATTTTTTCCGAATTACGGAATTTTTCCGAAATCCAGAATTTTTCTGAATTCCGGAAAGTAAAAATTATGGAATTGGCCATCCCTAAGATATATATATATATATATATATATATATATATATATATATATATATATATATATATATATATATATATATATATATATATATATATATATATAATGAAATCGCCCTTACAATCGCTTTCACTCAAGGGAGTGTGAGGCTCGAAAAAGTTGAGAACCACTAGTCTAAATGAATACATTTGAAATAAATTTTATCTGGTTCTTACTTAATAACTCATCAGTTCCCGTATAACCGTTTAGTCAATTCTTCATAGGATTAAATGCCTTTGTACTTTTGTGGTATCCATTTTTTTTTAATGTTAAGTGTCTATTTTTCTTTTCTTTTATTTCAAGAGAATAATTTACCCTAGTTTGCTCATCTAAAAACATAAAAATCACAAAGGAATCGAGAATGAAGAAACAAGAATCATCGAGAGGTAAATATCTGTCTCGGCAACATCCATCCTTGACAGGCGCGCACCGTTTTTTTTTTTTTTTTTTGGGGGGGGGGGTTCAAGATTTTGAGAGTCCAATAATACAAAATTGAAGATTTAGGTGGTATTGAAGGATGTTATTTCTACAGCCGAAAAGAAAAGCTATAACTAATTTTTAAGTACTGATACCTATATTCTAAGATCAATTATAAAACTAAAATATTTTTTATCAGAAAAGAGTTAGTTCAGATGATGTGTCAAATCTTTACTCTGTATCAAAGTATTTCTCTGTTGAACAGGTATCGTTGTAATCAGAAAGTGTACAAATGTACGTTGAATTAGAAAGTATTGGAGTGGGTCCGGACCTGGTGGTTCCCCCGTCAAAGGCGGATGTAGTCCGGGGCAGGGGTGGGCTAGGTCCCCCAGTCTTTGGGTGACAAAAGTAATTAAAGCTATTATTTATATATTTCTGAAAGTTTATAGTAAACTCATGATATACCTATCATAGTCTGGGTTCTGGTTACCCCCTCCAGGGCCGTAGCCAGCCCAAAAATGTAGGGGGGGGCAGGTTAGAAGTTAGGGGGGCAACCCAACCATATAATAGTTCAACATCATATTATAGTTCATTTGCAAGCCTGCCGTGAAAATTTTAGGGGGCAGTGAAAATTTAAGGAGGGGCCGGCCCACCCTAGCCCCCGTGGATACGGGCCTGGCCCCCATCCCCAGTTTTTACCTTCTATTATAGGTCCACCTCTGTCCCCCGTGACTTATAAGATGTATATATTAGCCCTAAGTTCGTTATATTATAATTTCTGAAACTCATTAAAACGTTGTTTACTCACTAAATGTTCAACAATAACACTCTTTTTATTTTTCACAAAATTCCTTCTTTATAATTGAGAATACATACACTATTAATGGCTTTTTTACGTATTATATCAGAGCTGTCTTGAAAAACATGTTTATACATGTCTGGCCACAAAATTTAACAAGTTAAATGTTCAGGTCTGGCCATAAGGAAAAATGATATACGATACGGACTGTTGTCCATATCAACATATAATATTTATAAGTGTTATCGTTATAGGGTGCGACAGGCCCGTAGCCAGCCCAAAAATGTAGGGAAAGCCCGGTAGAGGTTAGGGGGGCCCGACCCAATCATGTTATAGTTCATCAAAATGTTATAGTTCATTTGCAAGCCTACCGTGAAAATTTAGGGGGAGTCGGCCCACCCTAACCCCCCCGTGGATATGGGCCTGGGGTGTGCCCCTGATCCTTGATGAATTCTGTGTGCCTCACTGAATGATACTGAAATTCACAATAAACTTACATTAAAAGAAACACACAAACTACAACAGAGTTTGCAACACTTTGTTCTGACGCACGAGAAAGGAGCGTGTGTTGTGTTTATTGTATGAACTAGGTGCAATTAAAAGCTGTTATTGTGTCAAAATGTTTTTCAATTGTTTGTTGCCAGCATGGGTGTGACTAAAAGAAAACACAATAATGGTATTATTTTTAGAATCGAGATGTGAAGGAGGAAATAAATAACGTGTAATTTTCTTCTACATGTGGTTTACTACACTTGACAATGACAACCCCTTATATGTGGCAATTAAAAAAAAAAAAAGATTTGCATTAAGCTTATTCAAGCGAAATGTATTATAACATGAATCCTTACTATTTTGTAATATTGTGTTTTAAGCACAAAGGGTTTATTTCTTGAAAGCTGAATAATAGATGTCGGTTTAATCTAAGCTTTGAACGAAAGCAAAATTCTAATTTGTTTCGTCTGTTTGGTTCATATGCACAAGAAAAACCAAATACGTCAAACGAGCTTTCTAATTTTTAAGCATTTGTCTTTACTAGTTTTTTTTTTTTTTTTATCAAGTATGTTATTTGTTTACTGAAGTAGGTAACATTTTACTTATACTAGGAGTGATCAGAAAGTAAGTTTACAAACCCTACAGTGAAACGTGTATATTATTTCATACAACCAATACAGACAACAAATAATACATACTTTAGGTTATTTTTCGACATAGTCTTCATATTGGCTGAAGCACTTCTCGCATCGTGGGCGCAGACAGCAAGGGGGCGCCGAACCAGCAAGAAGAAAGAATAGGTGTCGGAAAAGTGTAAACAACGCGACACCCCGTAAAAGAATTGGCGCCTTATTAAACCAATATTGTTGTCAATTTGCAAATAAATACATTTGTAATATATATATATATATATATATATATATATATATATATATATATATATATATATATATATATATATATCTTGCTCGCTCTGCTCGCAACCCTAAATTTTCATACTCAAAGAAAATTTATTATATACGATTTTTGAATTACATGTGATATACAAGGTATCGAGTAATGACTTACAGTGTACACAGAAGCGTTTTCAAAATCGGAAACGATCAAAATATGAAATACGTGTTCAGCTTTCGATGGTGATGAGTTTGCTTAGTTTATCACGTTTTTCTATCCAATCGGATTAATCACGATGGTGAGAATGAAGATATGAAAATGAAAGGAGTGTAGAGACACACGCAAGCTGCTGTTTGTGCGGAAATATTAAAAATGAAGGTAAACAAGGGGTATAATAAGTAATTCAAAATCATAGAGTAGAACTAAAAGGGCCAGAGCTTAACCCAACGAAGACTAATTAATATCAGTGATTTTTTTTATTCCATTGACATATGAAATGCTTTCAATTTGAAGGAATTTATTGGGATAATTTCTCCATCAACTAGTTGTATCGCAAGGATATATTTTCTATGCATACGTATTAGTTGTGCTCTGTTTTATCTATCTACATGCAGACAAAACACAAACCTTCTGAATTTCCGTTATATTTCACAAAATATTTTTACCGTAAAAGAACTAACGAACTCTATGGCCTATAGAATCCCGAAGTTCAATGCCGTATACACAAAACCTCTTCAATCGTCATCCTTACCTAACTGAATCAAGTTTCTACTTTGTATTCCTATTTCTGCAAGATTCATCTTAATATTGTCCTTCAATCTGCGTCTAGATCATCCTAATGGAATTTTTCCGATTGGATTTCCAGTCAAAACTTTCAAAGCGTTCCTACTTTCTTTCATTCTCGCGACATGACCTGCCCACTTGAGCCTCCGAGACTTGATGATTCTAAAAATGTTTGGTAAAGGGTGTAAATTACGCAGTTCCTCGTTATGAAGTTTCCACCATTCCCGATTGCCGTTCCTCCGGGGTCCGAATATTTGTCTCAAGATTTTATTCTCAAATACTTTCAATTTGCATTCTTTCCGTAAAGTAAGCGACTATGATTCGCAACCATATAGGACAACAGGCATGATTATCGTTCTATATATTTTGAGTTCAAATTCCTCGACAGAACTCGCGACAAAGATTTTGAACTAAATAATAGCACGACTTCCCTGCTTTCAGTCGACATTTAATTTCTTCGTGGATATGATTTTGGTCTGTTAATATTGATCCTAGATATTTGAAAGTATCCACTATATCAAAAATATTATTTGACACTTTGATGCAACCATAATTTACAGTATTATGATTCCAGTGAACTTATATGTATTTAGTTTCTTTTCTGCATTTAATTCTGAACCTGCAAGCATTTAATAATGTCTCTGAACTTCTCTCTATTGTTCTCCTATCATCTCCTATCAGATTTTCATCATCAGCGTACGCCATAACCTAGTGAATACCATTCTGCTCTAGGCTCTGGTTACTACCTTTGCCCTACCTTCAAGGGCGCCGATTTCTCTCTAAATTTGGGAGGGGGGCATTCAGATGCTGACAGCATATATATGAGAATTTTAAGACAAATTGCATTCAAATTATGCCAAATATTGTGTATTCACAAATACCATGAAGGGACTCGCATGAGCTTTGGGGGGTCCCGGGGGCCCCGGGCCCTCCAGGATCGGCGCCCTTGCCTACCTTCGCATTGAAATTCTCTAATAGAATTTTCATGTGGTATCGCGGGACTTGGTCGAATATCCGTGATACTTCTTAAAAAGTGTTTTTATATCGTCATCCTTATCTTCTGTTCGGGCATGTATATACATTTAAAACAATAATATCGCACCACCGACCCTTAAGAGTAATAAAAGATAGTCTATCATTAACAAATTCAACCAGTTTAATTGGTGATATTAAAATAATCGAAATTAAAAGTTATTTGTGAGGTCACATACAAAATAAAATTACAGAAGTTTACAATTATTATTGGAAATTAATGCTGTTAACCATTTCGAATAGTTTCTGATATATTGAAATTTCATTTCTTACCGATATTAAGAAACGTTACAAATAGTTGCAATTTAAATTTCCATAACTGATCTCCAAGTTGATCTGTATACCAACCAAAGGTAGTTTTGTCAAGTTGAACAGGAAGTTGAAAATGCGTCTCTTGAAAACAGCTCTTGTTTGTAAAAGAAAACATAATGATCTCTTTTGGCTATTCCAATGGTCTATCCAAGCAGCTTGATAAAAAAAAATAAACATATAACAACAAAAGGTGCTTCTCTAATATGCAAAAAGAAAAAAAAAATGAAGGAAAAGCTAGGTGTGGTGAGAGAGTAGGGAGCGCCGAATCCTACTTCGCCCCGGGCGCTGAAATCTCTAGCTACGGCTATGGATAGAGTTCAGAAATCTTCGAAGGAATAACTGTGCAGTTATTGCTCTCCGGATTTCCGGAACGTGTGTGGCCACTTTAATACTGACACTTTTCATTTCTC
Organism: Thermobia domestica; assembly: GCF_964235325.1. Taxonomy (NCBI): domain Eukaryota; kingdom Metazoa; phylum Arthropoda; class Insecta; order Zygentoma; family Lepismatidae; genus Thermobia; species Thermobia domestica. The sequence goes on along the minus strand of NC_137456.1, from coordinate 20,927,552 downwards.
ATGACTTCATGGTATATACAACCGTACAATATTTGATTTCGAAAAATTTTACTTTAGTACTACAAATGACTAGTAGTTTTGAGAAATAGGTCCTAGACGACAATTCTTGTTGCGCGTGTTAACTCTTGTGTGTATACTTTTCTTCTCTCTATCACGTGATGTGATCTTAAGTGTAAGGGAAATGCATTACAGATTTATAAAGACATCGGTCGATTCATCGGAAAGAAATTGCGAAAATGCCCAGAATCAATAGAAGATTTTAAACAAGCACGTACGTATAGTTTGGTAAAAAATAAAATTTTGGTTTGGTAAAGAATAAAATAGAAGACAATTAAACATTCGAAATTCATTTAGGTGTGTAAACTGAAATACAATAATTTATTATCTAACTGGCTGTAAGCATCTCTCGTTGTTGAGTCCTAGATCAGAGTCTTCGTGACGGGGACGAATAGCGTCGATGCTGATGTCCCCATTAAAAGTCGATCAATCAATCAATCAATTCAGGCTCTGGTTAAATGAGAGGAAGAACATTTTGAAAACCATTCGATTACCTGGACGTTTATCCTATGATGTTATGCAAACTAGCAACATCAGAATGTAATATTGCTTGCCTACACACCAGGCGTTCATAGAAAGTCATGTATAGACATCTATTTTCACTCTACTGAAAAATCTCATGGACGATCTAGTGCATGTCTATCCGTGTACCAAATTTGGTGGTTTTAAATTACTCCTTTGCGAACGGCTGATCGCAGACGGATACACAGACACATATATTTATTATTATTATTATTATTATTATTATTATTATTATTATTATTATTATTATTATTATTATTATTATTATTATTATTATTATTCCGTGTAACGTGGGTTCCTGTCACCACGCCGCGTCCTCAGGTTGCGGATAGAGGAGAAGGCCTCTAGATATAGAGGTTAGCTGCGAATATACTGAATAAGCAGTCGCGGACAGACGACTAGGAGTGGTCCTCAAGCTTAGGGGTTTGGGTAAGGCTAACAACCTCATCCTGTAAAAAAAAAAAAAAAAAAAAAAAAAAAAAAAAAAAAAAAAAAAAGCACTCACTTGTTCAGAAATATTCACAAAAGCCTCGGACAGGCACTGATAACTTGGCACAACCTCAGCAAAAGAAAATGGACATGAGATTTGGAACATGGAATATTAGAAGTCTTTATAGGGCAGACGCGTTAAAATCTGTAACGAGTGAGTTAGAGAAATACAGGATGGACCTAGTAGGAGTTCAGAAAGTTAGGTGGGAAGGAAATGGATCTGTGAATTTCGAAAATTTTACGTTCTTTTACGGGGAAGGAAATAAAAACCACCAATTAGGAACAAAATTTTTCGTTCAGAAACGAATATTACCAGCAATTAAGCGGGTTGAATTTGTTACTGACAGACTTTCTTTTATTACTCTTAAGGATCGGTGGTATATCATTGTTTTAAATGTACATGCCCCAACAGAAGATAAGGATGACAATATAAAAGACAGTCTTTACGAAGAAATGGAACGGATATTTGACCAACTCCCCCGATACCATATGAAAATTCTATTAGGGGATTTCAATGCGAAGGTAGGACGAGAGTACATTTTCAAACCGATTATCGGGAACGAAAGTCTGCATAAGGAAAGTAATGACAACGGTGTTAGACTCGTTAATTTTGCAACATTCAAAAACCTAATCGTGAAGAGTACAAAATTTCCACATCGCGACGTTTCATAAACACACATCGACCTCACCACACGGAGAAACATATAATCAAATTGATCACGTTTTAGTAGATAGAAGAAGGCAATATAGCATAATTGATGTCCGGTCGTTTAGAGGGGCTGATTGTAACACTGATCACTACCTGGTAGCAGTGATAATAAGAGAGAGGTTATCGTTGAATAAAAGGAATATTCAATGTTCAAAAACGGAGAGATTTATTTAAAGAAATTAGAAGAGAGCCAGGTAAGAGAGAAATACCAGATTGAAGTTTCGAATAGATTCTCGGTTTTAGAAGATTCGGAGTGCACTAGTGTTGAGGATACTTGGATTGAAATTAGAGATAGCATTAAAAGTTCAGCAAAAGAGAAACTGGGACACGCGGAAATACATAGGAAAAAACCCTTGTTTGACCAGGAATGCATTAAACTAGCAGAGAAGAGAAAACAGGCAAAATTACGTTGGCTACAAATCCGAATGAAATAACTACACAAAACTTCGTAGACATCAGGCGGAAAAGTTCCAAAACTTTTAGAACAAAGAAACGCGATTTTTTGAAAGCTAAAATTAAGGAACTTGAAGATAATAGTAAAAATAAAAACATTCGGGACATGTATAAGGGGTCAACCAATTGAAGAAACGCTATCAACCTCGTGTTTATATATTAAAGAAAGCTAACGGAACAGTTCTCACTGATACGGATAGCATCTTAAATAGACGGAAAGATTTCTTTGACGATTTGCTGAACACGCAGCCAAAAACTAATGTGCGTGGAGAAAAGGAGATACACACCGCAGAACCATATACTCCAGAACCTAACCCAATAGAAATAGAAACCGCTATAAAGAAGTTAAAGAAACACAAATCTCCGGGTGTAGACGAAATTCCGGCTCAGTTAATTTTAGCTGGAGGCGACAAATTGTGGAACAAGATACACAAACTCATTATCTGGAACAAGGAAGAATTGCCACAAAAGTGGAAAGAATCAATCATTGTTCCAACTCGCAAGAAAGGCGACAAAACTGACTGTAATAATTATCGAGGCATCTTCCTTCTGTCAACATCCTATAAAATCCTTTCAAATATTTTATTAGCAAGATTGACCCCATACACAGATGAAATTATTATCAGTGGGGATTTAGACGAAATCGATCAACTATCGACCAAATATTTACCATTCGCCAAACACTCGAAAAAAAAGTGGGAATACAATACCCCGGTACATCAATTATTTATGATTTTTAGAAAGGCTTACGACTTGGTTAGGAGAGAAACATTATACAACGTTCTTATAGAACTTGGAATACCGAGAAAGCTAATTAGATTAATTAAAGCATGTTTAAATGAATCCTAAAGTAAAGTCCGGGCAGGAAAATTTTTGTGCACGAGCTTTCACGTCGAAAATGGCCTGAAACAAGGAGATGCGTTGTCGCCATTATTATTTAACTTTGTTCTAGAATACGCTATAAGGAAAATCAAAGATAGCAACCAGGGCCTAGAGTTGAACGGCATTCACCAGGTTATGGCATATACTGATGATGTAAATTTAATAGGGGATGATAGGAGAACAGTAGAAATAAATGCAGGGATCTTATTAAACTCTTGCAGGGACATGGGTTTAGAAGTAAATGCAGAGAAAACTAAATACATGGCAGTGCATCGGGACCGTAATACGGCAAATTATAAATGCTATAAAATATTAAATAATACTTTTGATAAAGTGGATACTTTCAAATATTTAGGATCAATATTAACAGACGAAAACTATATTCACGAAGAAATTAAATGTCAACTAAAACAGGGAATTCGTGTTATTATTCAGTTCAAAATCTCTTGTCGTCGCGAATGCTGTCGAGGAATTTGAAGCTTAAAATATATAAAACGATAATCATGCCTGTTGTTCTATATGGTTGCGAAACATGGTCGCTTACTCTGAGGGAAGAACATAGACTGAAAGTATTTGAGAACAAGATCCTGAGACGAATATTCGGACCCAAGAGGAACGGGAATGGGGAATGGTGGAAACTTCATAACGAGGAATTACACAATTTATACGGTTTACCAAACATTGTTAGGCTCACCAAGTCTAGGAGGCTTAAGTGGGCGGGTCATGTAGCTAGGATGGAAGAAAGTAGAAACGCTTTCAAAGTCTTGACTGGAAGACCATGCGGAAAACGACCATTAGGAAGACCTAGGCGCAGATGGAAGGACAGTATTAAGATGGATCTCGCAGAAATAGGAATACAAAGTGGAAACTGGATCCAGTTGGCTAAGGATAGGAGTCAATGGAGAGCTTTCGTGAACGCGGCATTGAACCTCCAAGTTCCATAAGCCATTAAGTTATTATTATTTTTATTATTATTTTTAATATTATTATTATTATTATTATTATTATTATTATTATTATTATTATTATTATTATTATAACTGTTGTATCTCGGTTAAAACCGGTTTCAGCCTCATAATCTCACGACCGTCTCTGGTAAGCGCAGATTATATCAAGAGTTCTTCTTCAAATAACTACCTGAGCATATGATACGTATCCAGTATTACTGATTTACTCGTATGTATGTTTGTTTTTAGTTGTTTTGCTTTTATCTGTTTCAGTTGCGTCATAGTATTTTCAGGGATAATTGTCACAATACTTTCCATCTTCAAGTCATAATAACTTAATCTCACACAAGTTTTCATTTCTTAACATTGTGGCCAAATGCTACTAGGATTATTATTATTATTATTATTATTATTATTATTATTATTATTATTATTATTATTATTATTATTATTATTATTATTATTATTATTATTAAAGAGGGTCATCAGATCTAATTTTCTTTATGCTGTCTATCAGGAAAACAACGTGACAGCACTTCAGATGGGAAAGAATTATTCAGGATAAAACTATGCCGCTGACATTAGTATCCACACACAAAAAAGCAATAGGACCAACAAGACAGTAATTAGAGTCATTACAACATGGAAGATCACAGTAAGTATACATGTTACAATCTAACATTAGCCCGTTCATAAACTCATTTTCATATATGTACTTGTATTAAAACCTGTCGTATCATATTATCTATCTCAATATCCTTTCCCAAAATCTTTTTTTGCATAACGTAAAATGAACCACGAATTCCTAGGTTTGTGTATAGTTTCTTGCACAATTTCTACCTCCGGTTTACGAATAATATTTCAGGTATACACGCATACATATGTCTGTACCGACAATTTTTCCGCACCTATAATCCAGAAGTATAATGTCGTTGGCTTCCCACGGTTGGATCTGCTCGTCACTGGGGACATGGGCGGCGATTAGGGGGGCAAGAGGGGGCAGTTGCCCCCCCCCACTTTTTTGAAGTGACTCCTTAGTGTATATAGTTTAATTTGGAAATGTAAAGTTTTTCTATGTACTACTGGTTCATAGAAAAAATGGTGCCATATAATATTTACTGTTGTGTGAGTACATATTGGTTATTTATTTTCCCGCGAAGTTAAGATAGCTACAGGAATTGCATTTTAATTGCAATCCAAAGCAATTAATATTGCAATTGCTTATTCCTTTATATGTCGTAGCATATGCTTGTAGTTTTTACTGTCTTTCATTTTCTAAGAGTAATAACATTTTAATGGCATGTGTGGAATTAAAAATGTAAGTTTTTCATTAATCCCCAGTTTGAATATAACTTCTACAAAACAAGCTTCATTATTTATTACTAGGCTATGATTAATTTTATCCTTTCCATTTATTTGTTTCGCAAATTTGTTATTAAATAACCTAATCACACAATTTTCCAGACTGAATTTTAAGATGTTCATGAGCAAGGAATCAAATCTCTTCTTACAATTTCATTGTTTAAGACTACAAAGGGCTAGTACCTACTTGCGTTGCTCTTGTCAATTTACTTAATAAAATATGAAATACGATATACGATATTTTAACTGCAAAAGATAGTATCCTATTTGTTATACAACCTTTCGTCGAATATCCAGATCATGTCTTGCCCCCCTACTTTTAACGTCCAATCGCCGCCACTGACTGGGGGTGTGATAAGAGGATAGCCAATCACTACCCTTCCCTTCGGATTTGCCTAACTTACTCATCACAAGGTCACTCAAGCTCAACCGTCTACTGCGCTCAGCGAGCAACAAGTAACCAAGCTGGCAACTCCGCATAAACGTCACTACAACTTCTCGCGGGAAACCAACGACGTTACACCTTCCGTACTATACTAGTGTATTTCTGCATTGCAGTAAATATTTGTTTCTTTCACAGAAAAAATTGTGTGTTTATAGTAAACATTTGTGCGTTTACTGTAAACAGAAATCTACAGGCTGGTCCAAAAGTGTAGAAACACCCAAGTAAAATCCAAACCGTTCAGAATTGGGACAAAAGGAAAAAGTGATGATAACAGACGAGGAGGAAAATCTTTGAAGATATATGGCACTACCGGCCGCCAGCCTGAATGATGAGGATCGTGCAGGTCGTCCATCAACAGCCATTGTGCCCGAAAACATTGTAGTTGTTAGTGAATTAATTAACACTAATCGACATGTGAATTATCGCGTACTTTAGGAGACCTTAGGCATTGGCATGAGCCAAATGCAAACAATATTGCATGATCATTTAAGTGTGAAAAAAAAAAATGCGCTCCTTAGATCCCACACAATTTAAGTCAAGCACAAAAAGACGCCCATGTGAAGTGTTGCAAAGGTATAATGAAACGTTTCAAGCATACTGTATAATCTAATTTGGTGTTTAACATCCTAACATGTGATAAAACGTGGATTTATGCATACGAACCGGAAAGTGATAATGTGCTGTGTGTGTTCCGCGATGAACCTAAACCAACCAAAGCTGTTCGTACACGCACTGTCTCCAATCAAATGATTGCACCAGTTTTTTTTAAATAAATTAGGTCACATTGCAACTGTCGCAATGGAGAAACGTAAAACAGTCAATCCAAAATGGTATATACACAACCATATGTCTACCAGAAATACTGAATGTGAGCAGACAGTCCAACTGCAACCGTCGAATCCTTCTGCATCACGACAATGCTAGCTCACACCCACAAAAGCTGCCATCAGTGGCGTAGGGAAGGGGGGGCGCCTACCCCAAAGAGGTTCGACAATGTACTTTGGTACTTTGATGTTTGTAATTTTTTATATATATTTTTATGTTTGTATCTTTTTTGTTTGTAATTTTTCTATATGTACCTATAACAGCACTTGGGCTCCTCCAAACACACATCCTGGCTACGCTACTACCTGCCATAAGTTGTTTTCTGGACCAGGTAAACGTTGAAGTCATGACACATTCGACTTATTCCTCTGACTTAGCCCCAGTGATTTCTTTCTGTTCCCAACCATCAAAAACATGTAGCATGGGAAGCGCTTTTGCACTCCAGAAGAAGCCATCGAGGCATACAAACTGCGTGTTTTACAGGTACCAACTTCGGAGTGGCATAACTGTTTCAAGATGTGGTTCTGTCGTATGAAACAATGCATTGCTGCCCGCAACTTTCAGTGCAGCCCTCGTGTTGTAGTTTATTTTATTTTATTCAATCTCTTGAACTTAAAACCCTCAAGAAAGATGTCACTCTAAATTGATATTCTAAAATCCAAGTAACCAGCACTATTTGAATATCTTAATATGTAATAAATCCTCTTAAAGGAAACGATATAATTGTCTAAAGAACTGTTGGGTAAAGATCTTTTAATTTTAATCACAAAGATTTACTTTAATGAGTTTTTCTTCAATTCGCATGAAAGAGTTGGAAAAATTTATGCTTTAAAGTACCCAGGTCAGATTGTCATTCCGAAAAGTAAAGTGATACGAGAGGACGATTGGTTATCATAATCTCTGAAGAAAACAGGCTAGGTGGCCTTCAGAAATAAGCTTTATAATCCCAAAAATGGCTAGATTTTGACCTACTAACCTATAACCACCATTGCAGGTTTTAAAACACTCTTCTTTGTGTGTGTAGGATTATAAGGAAGTTAAAGTACAATTTGAAATGTTGAATTTTATTCACTGAAGACCAACAAGCAAATTTCATTACAAAACAATTCATTAACAACTCATTCTGATCTGTGAAAATCAACAGCTATATTATCAGCAGGGCCTGATTTAGCATTTTGGCGCCCCTAGGCCCAAGAATTTTTTCCGCCCCCTAGTCTGGTTAAAGTTACTTTCCTAAAAAAACCGTTATTAAAAAAATTACAGCCAGTTCTCCAGTGTTTGAGATCAGTGTTGTAACAGTTGATGCATAATGTTGAAAAATAGTTTAACTTTACCAACAATTATTTGTTCCAATGAACTTGAAAATCAGAATGCTTTATTAGCCTGATTTTTTTAATCAATTCAAAAAATATGTTAAGTTATGGCTATTTATTTTTATTTCCAGATATTTTTTTAATATTTTTTCTCGGCCGTGCGCCCCCTGGGAGCTTGCGCCTATAGGCCCGGGCCTACCAGGCCTACTGGGAAATCCGGCCCTGATTATCAGTTGAATTGGAATAAGTCATCATCGATGACGTCGCAGCTAGCCGAAGCACTCGAATTAAATGCACCATCGTTGAATTCTGGTTTGGTTGTATATATTGCCACTGTCCTCATTTTCAGTAGTACTTCTTTCGGCAGATCATAGTCCTTACAACGCTTCTAATTTCTCTGTACTCCCCACACGAATCGTCATGATTGCATTGAGAGTTTTCAAGCTAATTAGATATCCCATTTGTTTCCTTTAATAATCAACAACAATCTCTGTGGCTTGAAAAACCGAACAGTTACTAAATTTGTATTAGAAAACATTTATTCTTGGAACGAAATGCGAAAATTAAAATAATTAAAAAGTAGCAAACGAGGCCGTTACGGGAGGGACATTAAAATTCTATCTGAGTCGACAAGTATTGTACAGTGAAACCTGTCTATGTTGGCCATCATAGGTTCCACTGAAAAAGTGGCCAACTTAGACAGGTGGCCAACTTACAGAAAATAAGTTTGATTGGTGTAATTTTAGAATAGGATTTCTAGTAGTACTTGATTGTAAAAGTTTAATAACGTGTATAGAGTAATCATAACAATATACATTACAAGAAAAAATACTACAGTATGTTTAATGTATGTACACATACCTTTCTCTTCCTAAAAACTAGTCTATCGAATTGAAAACACAATAACACAAACAACCATAAAATAGAAGTATATGTATGCAGTTTATTGAAGTTGATATTGTAGCACACAGTTATTCAGATTGAAAACAAGAAAAGCTAAATTATAAATCAATTTATATGGAGTTTATATTGCTTTTTTTTAGTCGTTACTGTTATTTCCTAATGCAAAATAGGTCCCTATTTTTGTTTGCTTTCTTCTCATTTTGGATGAAATCCAATGTGCTTCAATTCTGCTGTACAGAAAAAACATAAAACTGAGGTTCATAGGTGGGTATGTGTACGCAAGAAATACACTGGTGAAGTAAACGTCATTTCCGCTTCCTGTTCAGCTAGCTGGTTACAAACAAACCAGCTTTGAGCGGGTTATATGAAGAAGTTTTCATGGTACTCGCCTATGAAAATGATTTGTTTCGTTTTCGGATATAACCATAACCGTTTAAAAGGTACATGCAATGTTTTTTGTTTGTGTGTTGTTTTCCCAAGAATGAAATTAGGAATATTGTACTATATAACATATTAAAGAGAAATAATAACAAAGCCGTACTGTACAACAAGCGAAAAAATGATTAGTTACTTATTGGGCGAACAGATATATATCAATCTTTTTGAAGAACACCTTCTCTCCTTGCATATTCTGCCAGAAAGAAATTAAAACACACATTTTTTTTATTTTTTTATTTTTTATTTTTTTTTTAGCAAAAGCTCCCTTGCTATATATTTTTTTGCTTGTTTGTTTGTGACATTTTTAGGCTAATTTCGCTGTTTAATATATATTAATACTCAGAGCACTGTAAAATCGTTTCTTAGTAAACTGATAATTGAAGCACACGTTTAAAGGCATACTATAACCTTCGAACAGTGCCTGCCCCAGCATGGAGTGTGATACTCGCCTGCCTCCGCTCTTTCCGATCCTCAATAGCGTTAAGTTCGATAACAAGTTTATCTTTGTGATTACATAGACTATGTATGTAAAATTTGAAACTCTTGATACCATTGAGATTTGCAGGCAATGGGTGATTTTAAAATTGGCAAATCGGCGTTACACACATATATACTGTATATATATAAGACACATTTAAGTAATCACAAGCTAATCTAACCGTACCTTACCGCATATGAATTTTGGTAAGAGTATAGTACAAGCAATATAGTAAAGTTTAAAACGGACTTGTTAATTTGTCTTATCCCGTTTGACATAAAATATAATTGCTCCATCCTATCGATCTACCCTAAGTACGCATGAAAAATACGGGATCATTATTTGAAAATGTATGTGTAAAATTTGTCTAATCCACGAAAATACTTCTGTGCAAGAAAATTATATATGTAGAGGGAGAACATAGAAACAGCGCTAAAATGTGCCATGGTTACTAAGAAATTGAAATGCAAATCCACTTGTAGTGATTACTAGCCCTGGCTAGTGTACGCTTTTCGTACTTGTCTTTCTTTCACGCATACCCCACCTCACTGATCCGCCTGCTCCCTACAGATGCATCCTTACATGCGCTCGAGCTTCAAGCTGCTCTTAATCATCATAGATGTAGTGTTATTTAAAGTGACCACCCAGCTTAAGTTGGTACGTGTTCACCTTATGAATTTTAATACATGTATATGCTGGCATGTTACAAATCTGTACGTCGTTTATGGTAGACGCAAAGAAAATAATTCAGATAACATTAGGACATTATATAGGATAGTTAGAGAGTTATACCTTTTAAATTATTTAATTATTTCTGGTGACGCATTTCAAGCTTACCGGTGCCAAGCAAAGAATTGACATCCGCTAACAAAAGAATGAAGAATAAATTAGGAAATTACTTCCACGAAGATGCTAAGTTTCTGAGATTATGTATTCGTAATTGTATGCTTTAAAATGCATTGGTTATTCTAGCGCTGTTCTCCTTTGTTCCGAATATCTGATCACTTATGTTATAAAGATCAAGTTTCTTTCATATTAGACATTTTCATTGAAACTAAACAAACAATATGACAGAAGTATGTAGCATAACAATTTTCAATAATTTTAATTAAACTCAATCTAAAATTATTATTAAGGAGCGCTCATGTACATGCTTGGGATTCTCACTCACTTGTTGTCCAGCAAGTTATTGGCGATTGAAAGAATTAAAATGTAGAGTAATTTTGTTTCATATTATAATAAATATAACCTTCCTATACGTATAAAGTAAATACATTCACTGTTATTAGTGAAAATGTGTCCTTTTTTTTTTCATAATTTTAAGTTCGTCTTTCACAAGACTCGCAGCTGCTACATACAACGCCATTTATACTGCCTTAGCAACCACCTTAGCAACAGATTGTTTGTAACCAATATTGCTGCGCCCAGTAAAATTCACAGCAGACGACTTTAGCAACGTATTGAGACGCACGTTGCAAAGCTTCTGCATGAATCATTAGCGGGACCTGTTCTTTTTTCTCTTGTGCTTCCTCCCTATCTTTACTATCTTCAGACACTCGACAAGCAATCAGGTGCCAATAGCTGACAATTGAGATGGTTAGCTTTAACCTTGAGGACTTTCCGGAATTACTAAAGCTCCCCTCTGATGAAAGGACCCGATATAGCTAATGATTTCACCAAAACAGACAGGGTAAACAAATGGTGTCCTCTCACTTGCGTACATTCCCATTTGCGTACATGTCAAAATCCTTCCCAGTTGCATACAAGTGCCAGATGCAATGAAATGTCATGATTTAAAAGCGAGATAAGAATTCCCATTTCCGTACTGGTTCAATAGCTGGTACTATTTCTATGATTTTTTGTGAATTTTTGTTAGTTTTTGAGCAGAGGGGGATATGGTATTTAAGGGTTTCGTTTCGAGTAGCAGCCACAACGAACAAGAGTCCCTAAATAGTTTCATTTTGCAGGCCAGCGCGACCTTCTTTATTGACGGCACATTTAAGAGCTACAACAAACTTTCCTCCCAAATTTTTGTAATTCATGCAGATATTGGAAGTTTAATAGATGAAACTAATGTGATTCCAGTAGTTTTTAGCCTTCTCCCGAACAAGAGAAAGCACATATATAAAAGGTTGAACTTCTGAATTGGAATCCTGAAGTTGTAATGGCAGACTTCAAGGAAGCAGTAATAAATTATTTTAGGACAATTTTCCCTTCAGCTTCCATAAGTGGGTGCAATTTTCACTTTAACCAGTGTCTTTGACGTAAGATACAGAATTTGGTCTTGGTTAAAGACTACAAAAACAATGACTTCAGGTTCGAATGTTTGCGTCATTAGCTTTTCTTCCGTTAGAAAAGTCGACAGTGGTTGACTGTCTATTCAAGAAGACATCCCCTAAGCTTGAGCAGTTCTATGGCTATTTCATTGACCAGTGGCTAGAAAATTCTACAGTCCCAATAAGCATGTGGAATTGTCATGAGAAACATCATAGAACAAATAATCCTGCAGAGGATTGGGATAGTATATTAAATACTCTACTATACAAGCAAAATCTTCATGTCATCGAATTAGTCCGTTTTCTCAAGTTAGAAGCCAGGAGAAGTGACCATGCTTACAACAGAAAGTATCTCAGCTTGCAAGGTGAAAGGAGAAAGTATATGTGCAGCTTGACAAAAGAAAAAAACGTTTTGGGTAAATTTGATGTTTCAAAAGATGCTAGATGATATTTGGTTGCACTTTCATATATTCATAAGTTGTCATAAACTGTAAATCGTATATATGATAAGCATTACTTATAGGTGGTGGTAACAAAGGTAAACGGCCTACTGCACATGGACCAAGATCATAGAAGATCCAGATCAGGGGCGGTCTGGCCAAGTCGGCAGGTCGGCAATCGCCGAGGGGCCCGGAGCTGTGGGGCCCCCAAGAACAAAACGATAAATTTTTGGTTGATACTAAAAACGTTTACATACATTTAGATACTCTCCATCGCATTCAAGCATAGGATGCGTGAAAATTACTTCAAAGCAGTAGGGCTATGCCTCGTTCGCACTAACTCATGTTTGCAATAACCATTAATATAAACTTACCTTGTAGTACACAAATTTGGTTGAAATTCTGAAAGAAAGCAACCCTGGTGGGCTGCTGAAATTTAGACCTAAAATATGAAACTTGTATAACTTAATGGTACTCAGTAAAGAATAGCGACGGTGCAAACATTGGAACGCACTGGGGCCCCCGCTCAACCTGTTTATTATTCCATACTTAATATTTATATTGTTATGCGTTTCTTGTGTGTGAGAAATAATTATTGTGAAATTTTAGATTACTAGCAGTTTTAGTATCATTTTTTTTTCTTTTTTGGGGGCCCCCTTTGAATGGTCAAAATACAAGCGACGTTGGAAATTAAAAATATTTTCGCTGATTAGTATTGTGTTTAGCTAAATGGTTAGTGCACGTACCTACGATGCTCATGGTCTCGAGTTCGATTCCCGATGAGGACACTCAAAAATTTCAGTGTTGACCAGCATCGTAAGGACAATTGAAGAGCTAGCTGAATTAAGAGGTAACGGACTCCGGTCTAGAAAGCCGACATTAAGGACTTCGGGTGTCGTTGCACTGATTTCGCATCCTCGTGGCGATGGCAGCTTTCGAAAGCCAAAGCGGACATGATATTCCAACATTATTACCTTTCAATCAGATAAAAAAAAAAGAGAGAGAGAGAGAGAGAGAAGCAAAAATTCAGACCAGAAGATTGGTTATACAGCGTTTAATCGACATGGTGTTATTTATACGAAGATAAGGAATTGTTTACAGACTGGGGGGGCGGAGTCAGAAGGGGCACATTCATTAGATTATGTCAAAGACCATGGAAATTTCCTTGAATTGGTCATGTTAGTTGCAAATTATGATGTGATTTTGCAAACTCATGTTACAAAGTGTATTGAAGACACCAAAGGGCACAAACTGAAAATAAAGAAGAAAAAAAGGGAAATAGAAGGAAAGTCGACAAAAGGACAAACTGGACGAGGCTCTCTCTTGACCTTTTTTGTCAAAAAGATTCATCAGAAAGTTAATCAAGATAATAAATTTGGACGAAATATTACTTTGAAAGACCTTCAAGACATTGTTGTTTATAACTTGATGGAGGATAGTACACAAGATATAGCTTTTATGGACCAGTTGGCAATCTGTGTCCGCTACGTATTCCAAGGAAAGATATTTGAAACACTTAAATTTAACAGTTGTTGATGATTCAAGTGGACTTGCTTTGACGAATGTATAAAGTCAGAGCTCGTAGTTGAATGTGGCATTAAAATTTCGAATATTATTGCGTGTTCTTTTATGGGGCGAGTAACGTGAGCGACTGTTACAACGGTCTTCAAGCGCATTTCAAAAGTGAGAATCCGTATTTAATTTACACTGCATAGGTCACGTACTAAATTTGGCTGTAGTTGATTCTACAGTAAATTTGCTCCAAGCAAAAACATTATTTGGTTTTGTAGAGGAATCGGCTGTTTTCTTAAGTTCTTGTTACAAGAGAATGATTGTCTGGGAGGAAAAGACTAAAAAGAAAGTGCCAGCACCAAACTATGCAGACTAAAAAAAATTGGTGCCACAAGATGGTAGAGTAAGCATACGGCACTTTCATCAGTTTTTGATAAGTGATACCAACTCAGGAAAGTTAACCCATTTGTTGAATGTTTTAAATAAAATATTGAATGGAAGCTTGGATTGCAAAAAAAAGTTCGCGACCATAAATATTAAAAAGCAATAGTCCAAATTCGAATATATTCTCATGTCTTTTGTCATGCTTGATATTTTTTTGATCACAACTCCCATTTCAAAATACTTTAAGAAATGAATTACTGTAAGCTTGGAAATTGGTGCAAACTTTGTTACAACAAATCACTGCTTAAATTATTTCAGAGCAAGGGCGCCGATCGTGGGGGGCGGGGGCCCGGCTTCCTCAAAGCTCATGTGGGTCCCCCTATTGTATTAATGAATATAGAATATTTGGCATAATTCGAATGCAATTTGTCTTAAAATCCTCATATATATACGTTCTGCATGTGAATGGACTCCCCCAAATTTACAGAGAAATCTGCACCCTTGGTTCAGAGCACTTTGAATTTCTCACTTGACAAATCAAAATAGTGTGCAATTGCCATGAGTAGTATTTTAGAGGATGTGGATCAAGTAGAAGTTTCACTGGACTTCGATGAGAAGAGAATTTTGAACAAAAATGCCAAGTGAAAAAGCAAAAGATGAAGTTTTAGAAGTTACTCCAGTTCAGAAATTTAAACAAATCTATTTCCGTATTATCGATTGTGCTACTTCAAGTATTGAAAAAAGATTTAATTCAAATAGATATTTTGAAAAATTGTTCATGGCTCCGTAAAAGAAAAAAATCCCTGAAATAGCAGACATTGACGAATTTCCAACAGAAGTCTTACGCACCATTTATCACCTAACCTTAGTTGATCTTAGACTCAGTGGGATCAAAGTGATGAAATTGATGTGAATAACTTAAATGAAGACGAATGACGGTTCAGTCAGAAGAAGGCGAAGAGAACTATGTGAACTGCTCAGTGAAGAAGAAATGTTCTAGGTGCATAGCTTGTACCTTTAACATTGTTTTCGTGCTGTCACAATCTGGAATTTTTACCAATCTATATACAGCTTACAAGTTTATATCAACTCTGCTTTGTACGCAGCTAACCTGCGGAAGCCCCTTTTCAAAACTTAAAATTGTTAAGAATAGATTAGAATAGAATTTCTGCGCTAAACCAAGATTTAATGTCTAAGCTACTTTTTATAAATGTAGAACGAGACTTGTTCGTAAATTTAGATAAAAATTTAATTATAAATGAAGCAGCAATAACGAGTGAGAAACTTAGGAAAAAGTTGTTAGTTTAATGAAGCATTTAGACGTTAGGCCTATAGACCTGATCTAGGTAGAAGGAGACTTCTTTTCTCTGTTAGTAAATGTTATATTCATAATATGCCAATATTCTTCATCATCAACAGAATACTGTATTAGATATTCAAACATAATTTTACAGGTTGATAGTTTGAAATTTTCTTTTTATGAGTGAATCCAAGTACAATACGTACACCATTTGTATATATTTCTTTGATTTTATAGGATTTTTATGTCGATTTTTATACGCGTATGCAAAATCACTATCTTGAAGTTTGAAGTAACCTAGGTATTGTAAGTTTCATGTAATAAAGTATAAAAAGTACTTACCTCATATCATTGATCAAGGTATTGAAAAAAAAATTTAAAGAATATTATGATAGAATTTATGTAATTAGAACATGTAAACATACTGTAGAGCAGCGTTTCCCAACCGGTGTGCCGCGAGGAAATCGAAACAAAATTGTTAATTCTATAGGAATCAAATTGCAAGACAGGGAAAAATGTATATTAGTATTTCACATTACTATGAACCTCTACTATGAATCTACAGAAGTTTCATACTGTGTTACTTGTCTGTACATTTTTTTTTTCTTTTTTAATGTTGAGAAAAGTATTTGTTATCATTGTCATGACCATTACTGCTTCATTGTTGTTGCAGTTTATTTCGTAACTTAAAAATTTAAAATATTTATTCATTCAATCCTTCTGACAAAGCAAACATGCGTAAAAATTACCTATATTTGTGTTTTAAAAGTATAAGAGATTTGTTTATTCGTTCGTTATTTAGTGATTTTCCTTTCTAGTGAAAGGTTGGATACAGTTTTCGAAAGAGAAAGTGGATTTTTTTTAAAAACCCGAGTCCTATATTTCACTGTAATTGTTTACTATTTTTAAATTAGAATGAACAATAAGCATAATGATTTACCACAAAAGAAAACCAGTCATCGAGCTTTCTTCTTTATGAGAAGATCAGTAGGCCTAATCACAGAAAAAATATATCACGGTATTTCATATATAATAATAATAATAATAATAATAATAATAATAATAATAATAATAATAATAATAATAATAATAATAATATATATATATATATATATATATATATATATATATATATATATATATATATATATATATATATATATGAATGTGCCGCGAGAATTCAAGTTACACCTGTAGTGTGCCGCAAGTTGAAAAAGGTTGGGAAATGCTGCTGTAGACGTTTGCTATTAAAATAAAACTCCTAGAAAACAATGCGGTAGGTAGGTAACTTTACTTAAATGGGCCAATAATGATAGAATTTAGTAACATACGCAAGTGGACATTTTTTAAAAGGGGCACCTCTAGCTTCCTGCAGCCGAGAGCCCCCAGAGATGCCAGACCACTCCTGATCCAAATATTAGTTCGACAAAGACTCTTTATAAAAGCCGACTTGTGTATTCCTTTGATATGATTTGTGATTTCATATCACACACATTTCGGGGATACATTGGTTTGAATTCAACGTGAAGAGTTGAGTCGAAAAAAAAAAATTACAACAGTATGGAAAACGCGTATGCATCTTTTCGTATTTCCTTGAGCATGTAATTCCATATCCTCCTCTGTTCCAACTTTATTAAAAATGCACAGAAACAGTGTCAGTTATTAAACATGTATGGAAGTGGGTAAACTCTTATCAATATCAAAATATGTCATGTTATCGCCCATGGCACTTTTACGCATCTGGGAAGGATTTTGACATGTACGCATCTGGGAATGTACGCATCTGGGAAATAATCAAACAAATACGTATAATCATTTCCTGCATTCCTGAACGTGCTTTTTCTTATTCACATCTTCCTTCACTACCCCTTTGTCAGGGTAGTGTTCTGGCCATTGACCTCCAAGAACAAACCGTGGAAATCCATGCTTCACAAATGCAGAACATCTGCCTCTCATATGGGAATACGAAATAGTTAAAAAAAAAAAAAAAGAGAATGGTATTTTTGTGTGGCCAATATATGCAGGTAAAATTTATCATTACCATCATAGGGTAAACATTGCTTCAATGCGGCCAACTTCCAAAATAGACAGGTGGCCAACTTACAGAGTAATAAGTAACGAATGTCTTACGGAAAAATGTAGGTTCAAGACGAACTAGGCCAAGATGAGCAGGTGGTCAACTTAGAGAGGTGGCCAAGTTAACATGTTTTACTGTACCTGTAAATCTGTGGGTGGGGAGGAAGAAGAAGAATGAAAACCAAGCAAGGGCGCCGATTTCTCTGTAAATTTGGGGGGGGGGGTATTCAGATGCAGAAGGTACATATATAAGGATTTTAAGACAAATTGCATTCAAATTATGCCAAATATTGTATATTCATAAATACAATAAAGGGGCCACATGAGCTTTGGGGGAAGGCTCGGGCCCCCCAGGATCGGCGCCCTTGAAACCAAGTGTTTGTTGTATAGTAAAGAACCCTCTGTGTAGAGAAATCAATTAATACGATTATATGCAATGACAAATAGGTTTATTTTTTCAAAAAAAAAAAAAAATACCCTCAAAGGAAAAAGTAATTTTAGAATTAATTTAACGGCTAATAATCTAAGGCCAAAAATGGTATGTGTTCATAAAATAAGCTATATTTAAGGCTATAAGCATTTCGTACATTTGTATGGCTAAATGCCTCTCGAAACAGGCTAGATTTAGCCAAAAAGTAGGCTAAATTGGATATCACTGGTGGTAGTGCAGGAGCATAGAGTGCGTAAGAGCATCAAGAACAAAACAAATCTCCAGAAAATGTCCGTAACACCTACATTTCTAAGTATATGTGCATAATTTATACATCATTAACACATCGCAAATGTCTCAAGAACAGAACCCTATGGGCTACGAAGGATCTTCAACCATTGCCTAGACGATGACAACCAATTCTGTGAAAAAGCAAAACTCTAGCTCATCAGGGAAGTCATCATTAAACTCAACCAAAGATACAAACTACTCCAAAAGCAATGCTTTTCTGATAATTTAGTGAAGAAGATAAAACTCCTACGGTTCCTCCAAAAACTATCCCTCATTCCCTTCTAGCCATGCAATAAAAAAAAACTCATAACTTTCATTCCCTTGTAACCATGCAATAAAATAAATTTAAAATAAGTGCACTTCTTACAACCAGAAATGGGGTGGGTCAACGAAAACGACCCACGACCCACTGACACACCACCCACCATGACCCACTCGTAAGACACTGAAAAACTCGGATCCCCCACCCCGTTAGGATATGTATTATAAAGAAAACGATATGATAACATCGCAGTTGAGATTGGAGCCTAACTATATACCAAAAGTAATTTCATTTGGCTTAACATTTGGTTGTGGTAATGATCACGCACTCATAGTTTCTATTTTTTACATAATAATTCATATATTAGAGGTGATTCAAAAGTATATTTTTTCAGTAATCAGCTCTTCAAAAACTACTCGGACAGTGTCTCGAAAGTTAAGTAGTAGGTCATATTGCTATTATTATAATTACAAATATCAACATTCAAAAGTGCCTGAAGTTATTTTTTCATTTAGATATACTCATCTGAGGTAAATAAATAGAAACAAATAAAAAAGAAACAAAAATGGACGCCATGAAAGTAACGCGTAGACAAATTCACCAGTGTTTAGAAAACGCTGTCTGCCCTGAGCACTGAGTAGAATGAGTCAGTGGGTAATAGTGGGTCAGTGAGTCATGGTGGGTCACGATTGTGTTGACCCACTGAAAAATCTTGACCCATCGGACCCACTCCATTTCTGCTCACAACCTTACTTCATCATAACTTATGCACGTTTTTCTTCACCAGATCATACACATATCTCTCCAATGATGTCCACTAGCTACACAGGTCAATACGTTACTTCACAAGTACCTGATTTCCGACTTCTTTCCTCGATCTATTACACTAAAACTACACGCTTACCTTGAACAAAATAGCACTACATGCTAGACGTCCCTCTCAGCATCAGTAGAGAGTAAATTTTTGTTAGTTCGTTCGTTCGTTAGTTAGTTCATAATTCAATCGAAATTAAGGTTTTTTAGTGATCTTTCAATGAAAAAAACTCCATTATTGTAGATTGTGACTAAACCTTCAAAATTATATATATATATTTATTTTTTTATTTTTTATTTATTGAACAAATTCCCAGATACAGCATAACTTTGCCATTTTACACAGGGACATGCTAACAAAAGAAAGAAAAAAAACAACAATAACAACAACATAGAAAAAAAGATCGTAAGAGTAAAACTATTCCGTCAAAGCTCGTTTAATTGCTCTTTCAAACACTGGGTATCTCGAAACAATGTCTACATCAGTTGTTACTTGATTATAACAGTTTGGTATTCTATAAAAAAAAAAAGAGACCTCTGTATAACAGCCAACCTAGGACGGGCAAGATGGAATAGGTGGGTATTCCGGGTGATGCGGGAAGGGACACGTAAGGATAGTTCCTGAAGTAATATTTCCGATCTTAAGCTTCCATTAACTATTTTATGTAGATATTTCAGGTCAGAGATAATTCTGCGTATTTCAGGAGTCTGAATATTAAGATGTCGCAAGAGCTCCTTCTTAGATAATATTCGAAGTGCAGGAACACGAAAACGGACTATAGCGATGAAGAAATTGAGAACAGAATCAAGTCTGGAGAGATGTGTAGGTGCTGCCATGGCCCATATGGGAGAGCAGTATTCGATCTTGGGCGCTATTAAAGTCTTATAAAAAGTTGCTAATGAAGAAACAGTGCGTAGTTCGGTGAATCGATAAGAAGTCCCAACATGCGCATTGGGACAATATATATATATATATATATATATATATATATATATATATATATATATATATATATATATGTGTGTGTGTGTGTGTGATTATTAATTATATGTTTCTACGTATATATAAAGTTTATCGCTCCCTTGCCTTAATCATGATCTCCCTTAGCCTAAAAGGGTATAATCGTGAGATGTTAAACTGAAATATTTAATTTTTTTCTATTTTACTGTTTAGGGTGAAATCTGAACCACCGTAATGCGTTCAATGTTTCTAATGTCTTTCCACCAGAAATTGAACTCCGGATCACGTAAAGCAAAGATAAACGCGCTGTTTACAGATAAATGTATACTGAATATAAAATCGTCCCGGGTTCGATTCCCGGTGGGGGTCACTCGGTTGAAAAAGTGTAACACGCTTTTTCAGGCCAGACACTCTGAATGAAGTTTTCCTGGGTTTTCCTCATTCACACTAGGCAAATGCCGGAGTGGTACCTAACTTATAGGTCCCAGGTCGCTTCCTTCCTTCCCCAATCCTTTCTTCTTTCCTTTTCCCCCGATAGTGTGCTCGTCGAGGGACGTTATCCCTCAAATCGTGACGGGCTAAATGGTCTTAGATGCCGAAAACCCAGAAATCTAAATCCTAAATCTCCTGAATATAAAATTCGTGGTATGTGCCAAAACGAGAATATTGAATAAACAGCCTAGAAGTTACTTCAGAACTGATGGGACATGTAGGCACTCGCATTCTTCTGGGGATTATTTGAACTACTTCCACAGTGAAAACTAGGTATCCATTTTTACACTAAGTTAGGCACGTAGGCTACACATAGGCTACATTTTTAGATTAAACTGAACTTTTATATGTTAGCACTTAGCACGGATTCTATATTGTCTACAAACAGTGGCGTATTTAGGGGCGGCTTCCGGGCTTAAGCCCCCCCCGAAATCTTACTTACTATAGTAAAGTATATGAAATATCTTGCAGAATTTTCACATTTTCAGGCAAAGCCTCCCGAAAGTTAGCAAAGCCCCCCCGAAACAAAATCGTAAATACGCCACTGTCTACAAATGTTGATCCTCCATTATTTTTGATGCTTTGAAATGTCGTTTTAATGATTAACTGTAGACGTTTACTCTTGTAAAGGGAGAAAATAACTGTCACAGTTGAAGAGAAGATGCCCTGGAAACTCTGAAACAAAGTACCGAAACTTATGTCTAACTCGAACCACTGTTCTTGAAAGTTTGTTGAAATTTGAAATTTTTGCAACCGACAGTTAGTCGGCTTGTGTGCATAGTCCCTAATTCTACTATTACAACAACCATATTAAACTCAAGACACTACCTAGACATAATTAGAGATAATAACGAGACAGAAATTACGTAATAGTCCTCAAATAAGACACGCTTAATAAAATAATGAAAGTATCACATATAATGATGCGTGATGGAACTTCCCCTTTTGGCATCAGTTTAACCGCGTAGGTGTGAATTCTGCTTTTCAGTTGAGAAAATAGCTAACTCATAGTACCGCGTGGTCTGTGGTGAAACATAAACCTACTTAGAGACACTTCATGTATTATGTGCTAATGAAACATAAAACACTTGTAGTAAACCGAATGATCACTATAATCACTGGTTGCCCAGGAAACTTTCCACTCAGATTAAGAACACAGAGTTACAACAGTTTGTTGTATATTTTACTTGTTATTTCACTTGTAAATTATTATTTACTTATAATTTTGGGCTATAATGTATTTTAATTATATACTAGGCAGATTCTGCTGAAAGAAGATATACTAGGCAGATTCTGCTGAAAGAAGAAGAAGAAAAAGAAAAAGAAATAATATCAAGGATCTTATAAAATAGAGGATCTACCCTTACAACAAAATCTTGAAGCCATACCTCACAGTTTCGCCACCCCTACTCTGCCCACTCCGCCCAATAGGATCGCAATATTTTGAGCCAACAATCATGGCGGAAAGGAAAGTAGCCAATCAGACGATGGAGGAAACGAGAGTAGCCAATCAGACGTGCCGATTCTCGGCTGTTTTTTGGCTTCATTGATTTAATAGGATGAAGGTACATATGGGCATGTTAATATATAAAAAGATTATTTAAATGTTTTTATGTAATCTAATCTCGATGTCGTCGTCATGACAACAGGAAATAAATAGATTTATTCAGAGAAGGAGGCAGACATCTTAGAAATTTGTTAAAAAGTAAACTGTACACTTCTCCATTATATTTACTAAACCAAGTGTATAAAAGGTAATTGGTGTATTTTTAATGGCTCAATAATTGCTAATGAACCGTTTTAGAGTCAAGTTGATACAACACTGAAACTCACATTGGTTAGAGGAAATATTATTTACATTATTATTATTATTATTATTATTATTATTATTATTATTATTATTATTATTATTATTATTATTATTATTATGTGCACATCCAAATACCCCATTTGGAACAGATAAGTTTCAGAGGCGTCGCCATAAATAATTGATCAGAAATAAAAAATCTTTTACTAATCATATCCTCCTTTGCTTCCTACACTTTTTTTTTCGGGCACTTGATCACCAACTGCACACAGACTTATAATATGCCAACAAACTTACATGTCATATTTTTAAAAACTTGTGCAAAAAAACACGCATTTACTTGTGCTAGATGGTTCCAACAAGCTAGCTTCGCACCATGTATTTCAGTTCACGGCAGGTTACTAGCGAATCCGGAAGGTTCATTTTGAGGGAGGTGAACACCAAAATGATGAATATCGTAAAGCTCGGGCACCAGATTGCCATGACGACTAGAATTACAAGTCTAGATACTACATAATTTAAAGGCAACCAATATATATATATTCATAGAAAACCATTGAAAAAGCCACCGCAGGGTTAAGATCTTCCACTTCTTTTTGGACAGTCATATTTCTTGGACAATTCTTTTGCACGCTACTTTGCAATGTTTCTTTATTTCGTCAAATCACTTTACAGGAAAACGTTTCCTAGTTTCTCCTTCTCTGTGGATGCATATTTCCATTCTTTCTTTTGTAGTCTGGAGACGGTGAATGTCTAGTTCTGTTAGTTTCCACGTTTCTCTTAACTATAGTGTGTCATAAACGCTCCACCGAAAAGTCACGGAAAACATGGCCTTACTAATGAGATCAGTAAATAGCAGCAGCATGTACGATACATACACAACGGTACGTTATTGGACTCGATATCCCCCGGGGCCGCGGTGGCTCAGTCGTAGAGCGTTCACCTCTGGTGCTTGGGGTCCCGGGTATAACGACTCTATAGAAAAGCGTCGTCAACCTGGTTCGTCTTGTAAAATATAAGTTACGAAGCGATAATTACTTTTCTTTATGCAAAAATCAACTCAGATATTCAAAGATTATTAGTCTCACCTTTATTGCTTTATATGTCTTAATATTCTTTTTAAGACCGTAAAATACATAAATTCACTTGACTAGGTCAACACATAACATGTACATAGTCACAACTATCCCATAATAATCTCTTACATATATTAAAAACATTCTTCTTTTCTGTTAATTTAAAATGAACATTCTACTAAGTATATTACATATTTATGAACACTTTTTGCCCACGGTACAGGTAAATATTATACTAACTAAAGTATTTCGTTACAGAAAATGTCGCCCGATAAAGGGACTGAATATAAAAGTCATGAGTGGGCTTGGCTTTTATATTCAAGAACCACTGGTCTGATTAGATTAATGTTCGTACATTACGTATGTTCTTTATATTTCGATCACACCTCGTATATATCTTCATTACTTTTTGGTTAACCCTCATATATATATAAAATATTAGTTATTATCATTCTCATAAATACATTCACAATAAATCTTTGATAATTAAACACAAATCAATCTAATATAAATAATTTTTGCCTTTAACTAATTATAAATTGAATTATGATTCTTCACATTAATAAGAAAGAATAAAAATTAAACATAACCTACGTTTGAATAATCAAATGGAAGTAAATAAATTTATTTTACAGAAACAAAAGACACCCTTTTGTTATTAAATAAACACATTTTTCATTATTATTGTTATTTTTCATTCTTATTTATTTGATCAAGAATGTTGGATGCTACTAACTCTTTAACTAGATGCATTTCAAATATTTATAACCATCGTTTTCATTATTAATATTAACACAAACTTTAAAACGAAAATTCACAAGAATCTATAATCAACATGGGTTTAACCTAATTTCGTTAACGGTAATCATGTTACATTCGCACTGGCATATGAATCTAATAAAGTGCATTGTACTGCACAATCGTGGTTAGGTTCTACATTAGGTTGTACATGTCTTTCATCGTGATTTGAATTTGGATACGAAGTACCATCTCGTGAACAATGATTATATCTATACATAGGATTGGTAGCATCTCTAGGATTTCGACATGTATTTCTATTATTTTTGTGTCTACTTCGGTTAATTAGGTTAGGCGGATTCCCTACATAACCTTGTCTATTTTGTTCATTTTGATTGCTAGAGTATACTCGTCTTAGGTTCGGTTCATTATTATTCACACTTCGGATATTCAAATTCCGAACAGGGACCAAATGATCTGAAGTATTCTTATTTTTACCCATTCCTGGTTGTGTTAGATTCATATCATGGTATTGAGTTTCGTAGCATTGTACAAGCATTAATAAATGACTGAAACTCATACACTGTGTGGAAAATAAGATCTGCTGTAATTTAAATGGAAGCAAATTGCGAATCGATGCAATTATTCTTGATTCCGATTGCAAGGGATTAACAACCTTTAATTCATTATAGACATTTACAACAAACTCTACAATAGATTTGTGCAATCGAGGATTGAAATGTTGATTTCTAAGAGTGGCATCTCTGTTTGCCAGCAAAAAGTCATTTTCGTAATTCGCGATCAATGCCGCTTTAAATTCCTCATATGTATTAATGTGATCACGTATTGCCTTAAACCATAAGGAACAAGGTGGGAGTAATACATGGGGTATTAATTTCATGTATTGTGATCGGTCGATAGACATTATATTACATTCGTCTTGGAACTTCTCTAAGAAAGAACTAGCATTTTCATTGCACTTACCACTAAATTTACTCATGGCTTTGATTTCGCTCATCTTGACACTTAACTTTACCTTTCTTTTCTCACTCCTTGTTCTTGTGGTGTGATTGTTCCGGTCCGTAGCGTGCTGTGTCATGATACCATTTATATTTCGTTCATCAATGATCTTCGGACAATTTTCCTCTAATATAATATCCTCCTCAGATTCCGGCGAAGGCGTATTTATATCCGGTGATTGGGGAAACTCGAAGCGATCACTGCCCAGATTATTGCGATAAATGTTATCTCTAGCCTGTAACATTTTAATTTCTTCCTGCATAGTAGCCAACTGGATCTTTTGATGCTTAACGGAAGATTCTATTAACGTTAAATCCTTTTTTACAGCACAGATTTCATGATTTTGATGATCGTGCTTTTCTTGACATTCATCGGCTAACCTTTTTAACTTCTCTTCAAACTGCGAGGAAATGTCGTTCATCACATGGACGATTGTTTGTTTCGTATCGTCTGATTTCAGTTCTATCCGTTCTATTCGTTTACTTAATTCTTCATACTGCTTGCTAGCTCCGTTGAATTTCAATTCTATCTTCTGTTCCATGGTCTGGTTAGCTTCATAGAACTTCTGTTCCATGGTCTTGTTAGCTTCGTTGAATTTCAATTCTATCTTCTGTTCCATGGTCTGGTTAGCTTCATAGAACTTCTGTTCTATCTTCTGTTCCATGGTCTGGTTAGCTTCATAGAACTTCTGTTCCATGTTTGTGTTAGATTCATTGAGCTTCTGTTCCATGGTTTGTTTTATCTCAGTCGTCATTTGCATAATTTGTCGCTGCACAGCTAACAAAAGTCGATCCTCAGATGACAAACTTGGTGTTGCACTAATTTCACCTGGATTACTGGTATTAGATTCCTGTTGCACTATTTCACTATCCATTTTTCTTTTGATGACCTTACCGCTTCGTAATACGGTTAAGTTCGTATTCATAAATGGTAATATCCAAGTAAATTCAGCCCTACTTTCCTTCTTCGGGAACTGAATTTTCAAAAGTCCCGGGTTTGGTAAACCAAATTTTTATAACGACTCTATAGAAAAGCGTCGTCAACCTGGTTCGTCTTGTAAAATATAAGTTACGAAGCGATAATTACTTTTCTTTATGCAAAAATCAACTCAGATATTCAAAGATTATTAGTCTCACCTTTATTGCTTTATATGTCTTAATATTCTTTTTAAGACCGTAAAATACATAAATTCACTTG
Organism: Thermobia domestica; assembly: GCF_964235325.1. Lineage (NCBI taxonomy): Eukaryota > Metazoa > Arthropoda > Insecta > Zygentoma > Lepismatidae > Thermobia > Thermobia domestica. The sequence goes on along the minus strand of NC_137456.1, from coordinate 20,900,654 downwards.
ACTAGGTCAACACATAACATGTACATAGTCACAACTATCCCATAATAATCTCTTACATATATTAAAAACATTCTTCTTTTCTGTTAATTTAAAATGAACATTCTACTAAGTATATTACATATTTATGAACACTTTTTGCCCACGGTACAGGTAAATATTATACTAACTAAAGTATTTCGTTACACGGGTTCGATCCCAGCCCCCGCCAAGTGAACTTTGTGGTGGACAAACACCGTGTGCGTGGGTTTTCTCGGGGTTCTCCCGTTTCGTCTCACTTTCTTCATTTCACTCATTTCTCATTATCATCGTCTCCTTTAGTCTAACCGGCATAATCGTGGGACGTAAAACTCAAAGATTTCATTTCATTTTTTCGATATCCGTCATAAGCAGATCATATATGAACCAGAGGCCTTACAAATCTTACAAATCAAAATATTATCGTTTTAAAAAATTAACCAATGAACGTTTTATTAACTAGAGAGTATAGAAGAATATTATACAACACACACAATATATATATACTGGATTTTTGTAAGCATCTACTGTGATCCTATTATCTGTGTGCACCAGAACTTTACCGCACTGTATCAAATGTACTCCTGCCCACACACAGAGCCCGAAACGACTCAAAACGACACAAAAATGCATGCCTTCAAATTTGGACATACTTTAATGTGTACAAATGAATTGTCTTCTAATGGTGGACATAAGCAAATATGTCGATTTTTTGACATTACGGATATGTCCGCCATGAACATAAAAAATGTGAGCAACTATAGCATGTCAAAATGATCTACTGCCTTGTTTTTATTAGTTTTGACGGATTAGTACGTTATGTTTTGATCATTGGGGCAATGTTTGAGATGATATAATATTGTACGTTAAAAATTTATACACATGCGCGGAAACGTGAAACGGTTGTCGTTTGCCTCTTGTTATCAGTGTTACCAATGTAGCACTTTGTCGCTTGATCTAGAAGTTTTTAAGGATATTTTTATCAAAAACAATTGGTTCATTTATCATTGTTAGAATAGAAATTTAGCACCTTTTAAATGTTGTCTAGTGATTAAGTTAGCATTATTTCCACTAAAATTAATATTTCTAGCGTTTTCTTGCAGTGTGTTTAGTGACAGTATTATTCATGTTGTTGGCAGTGTGTTTAGTATCATTATTACGACATGTGTGTGTGTCCTATTACGGACAGGTTTTACATATATTTTGTATGCCATACCTTGTCCTTCGCACTCTGTGTGTATAGCATTAAATTTGACAACAGTTGATTTGATATCTGAGAGGTACTGCAGTTGATGTGACAAATTATAATTCTTAAAATTGAAACCAAAAAGAGAATTTGATATAGATATTAAACAGTATAAACGAAAGTACAGGCCCGTATCCACGGGGAGCAAGGGGGCCGGCCCCCCCCCTAAACTTTGGCTGGCCCCCATGAAATTTCACGGTAGGCTTGCAAATGAACTATATAATATGGTAATGAAGTATAATATGATTGAGTCGGGCTCCCCCTAAATTCTACCGCCCCCACCCTAAATTTTTGGGCTGGCTACGGGCCTGGGTCAATATAGTGGCAAAAATTTGAAGGAGAAAGTAGTTTTACAAATTTTACAGTTCCCTTACCTTATAAATATGCTGGCTTCAAAAAATCTTTAAAAAAAAAAAAACAAAAACATTCTTCTGAAAATGTTTTCAACGGTCAATATACATCCTTCGCTGATCAATTGTCGCTCTGCGAAAGAGTAAATGTAAGGCGCGTCGTTATTATTTCAATAAGAAACAATGAAGCATACGAAACTATCGTAAATACTTTTCAAAGTAGGGTATTTCTGGCATTTTAAACGTTAGTATATCAACAAAGTATAAAGAACTGCAAAATTTGGAAGACTACTTTCTTTTTCATTTTTTTTTTTTTCATTTCATGATGTCTAAGCTTTCCAAACAAAAATAATATCTTGCCTTACCTTCCACATTTTTGTTTATACTATGCAATATCTATATAAAATTCTCTTTTTTATTTTCAATTTTAGGAATTATAATTTGACACATAAACTGCAGTACCTCCCCGACCTCTATTCAACTGTCGTCAAATTTCATTTGAACTCAACTGTCAAGAGTACCTCTGATGCAGGGCGGTAAAGTTCTCGCGCCAAAATAATAGGATTACAGTAAATGCTCAGAAAAATCCTGAGTGTTCGAAAACTTTTGAGCAATGGTAGAGATAGATAGATAGATAGATAGATAGATAAATAGATAGATAGATAGATAGATAGATAGGTAGATAGATAGATAGATAGATAGATAGATAGATAGATAGATAGATAGATAGATAGATAGATAGATAGATCAGATACCTAGGTATACAATAGATATAGACATAGATATAGATACATGGAGAGAGACAGAGAGAGAGAAAGATGAGTGAAGTTCAAATGGAACATGATAAATCGTCAAGTGTCAAGTTCTACTTTCATAGACCAGATAATCTATATATATGACAGTCTCGACAGAAGCATATATCAAATTAGCAAAAGAATTGAATTTATTTATACACCAATTGGATTTCGCTCATACCTGTAGAAAAAAATGTCAGCTTCAATTGGTTAACTTGGGAGAGAAAGCTGAAAGAAAGATTTCCAAGGTACAAAACAGCATATATTTCAAAAAAGAAAAAAGAAAAACAAAAGAAAAGAAAAGAAAAACTCGAAAAAGAAGAAAACTATAAAATAAACAATTAAGTTGCTGCTTATCTGAATAACTGAACTTATCCGACATCTATCGATTCTCTTGTTGTCCATTAAATTTTAAAGCACAATATTACAAAAAAAAAAAAAAACTCCATCTAATACGCACCAGATTTGAAGTTAATCTTCCTAACGGCACAGGAAATTCAAATCACAAAGCAAGATGTGCCGTCATATCCTTTTTAATGGTACCAGAACAGTAAACTAATAGCACAAAATTTCACCAACTGAACACAAGAACGAGCAAATACATATTTTTAGTGATATTCGAATAATACACTACTTAACCCATACGTCAAAACAAGCAGCGTTCGTTCACTGAGAATTTTCTTTTTCTTTAGATCTACTAGTATCTGATTTTCAATATGAAGTTGTTCCGTTCGAATGCGTTCCAACCTACGTCTGTTAATTTCTTCTTTAATATTAACCGTACATGAACATCCCCTGTCTCAGGTATTAACTTGTAAATCCTCATTTGCAACTTCAATCAGTAGTTTGTCATGTCTTGTCTTTTACACTATTATCAGTGTTCTATGGGCGCACCAGGTTTTTCACTAGTATATGCTATAAATGTGAAATAAATTCGTTATTCATTTTCCAAAAAGTATTTATAAACAACAAATTGCATAAATTTTCAATAAAGTAATATATTTCCCATTTTGAAGTACTATTTCTGTTGATCTATTTTCACTGTGAATGCAATGTTTATCTGAATATCCTGTGTCGTAATTGTTATCTGAATTAGTAAAAAGATGAATGAAAAGGTTTTCTAGTATTCTAGTTGTTGCATATTACTTCACTCTATTTCATATAGTCCATTAGGAAATATTATGTAGTAGATTTGTTAAAAATATTTATACCAGATTTTACAAAAAAATGTACTAGTGCTTTGATTGGTAGTTTGCTTCTGAAGTTACATTGTTGAACAGCAGTTTCGTCTTTTCAATAATGCACTTTTTAACCCGATTTCCTTTCAAACTATCATATTTTGCAGATCCCTGTAGTTGTATCAGCGAAATGAACGAGGCTCGGATGTTTTCCTTTATAGTTATTCTTTCATACTGCCACTGACATGAAAAACCAACTGAAGTTTGTTTGTGAAAAAGCCTGGAATGAATTGTGTGACATTGACATACCGCCCTCTGTATTCTTACAGTTTTTCTGCAGCAAAACGGATACTTGCAGTAGCTTGTTTATATTAAAATATCTTACACGTTTACGTTTGTAAACATCAACCCGTGATTTTTTATTTATAAACAAAAGCAGATGCATTTTTACGACAAGTTAGTACATAAAACAAGCAACAGAAATCCTCGTCACGATGTAGTCATGTGACAGAAGAATACCAGTACCACCGCTACTCAAAAAGAGTGAAAACTCCATTCAACGCCTCAACTGACATGAGTTCCGGCTGGTTATTTTTTTTTCTCTCTTAGCTTGCCTGAAGCTCTGAGAGATCTAACCTAACCCAAACCTCCTAGCTTCCTGGAACGTTGAGGCTTCCTGCGCATTCAGCTTGCCTGGGGTTTTGTAAAAACTCAACCATTTTTTAAGCTTGCTCGGAGCTCTGAAAGATTTTTAACTACAACCACTTGGCTTGTCTGGAGTTCTGCGGGACTCCGACCTCTCTTTGCTTGCATAAAGTACTAAAACTCCTAACTCACCTCTACTCAGCTTGCCTGAATCTTTGTGATAATTCTTTTCTTGGCTGTTTAGGCCTAAAAACACCTATTTTATCTAAGCCTTGTAATGGTATTAGCACCACACTTATAGTAATTTTGTGTTACATTGTTTATAACAAAATTGCTCTACCTACTACGTTATCAAAGTTTTACAATATACATTATCTATAATTTTAAACATGCTTCTTCAACAGTGCCTTAACAGTATGAATAGCAGCCGAGGTCTTAATGGAATCGAAAGCTTTTTTCGTAGTTAATGAACACAGCACATAAGGATAATTCATACTCGTTTGACCATTCCAACATCCTCATCACATGAATATGATCTACTGTGCTTTCAAACATTAAAACTTTCTTGTATCCTGTATAATTGCATTTTCGTATTGCTTTGCAAAGTGTTGCACATATTCTATTTTAGAAGTCGCACTGTCACTCTTATAATTTCTTTCTTCATCAGCTGTCGAGATTACGTGTATTTAATCATTCTTGTTTCTTGTAATACTTCCTACCTTTGTACGCTGAGAAAAATCCGTTTTCTGGACAGTGGTTTATTGTATACACGACTCCAAAAGTGCATTACCACCTGCAATTCTCCTTTTCCTGCAATAGCAGGCAACCCAAAAACCTCGGCGGTTGGGTTGGTTGCAAATTCGAAAGGCGTTGGACTAAACCTCAATTTTGTCACAAATATATCAGTGTGGCAAACTGCAAATAAGAAAATAAAACAAATTGTTAAGAATGACAATTTTATTATTGTGACGGAGTTGGATGACATGAAAATTTACAAAATGACTTACTTAAGCAGTTCAAACAAGATGAATGGTAAGAAACAGATATCAGAAGAAAACATTTCTCTCTTTCCCCCCCCCCTCCATCCACCCCGAAAAAGAAACTCACAAAAAGAAAAAGTTACATAATGAACACAGCACATGAAGATAATTGATACTCGTTTGACCATTCAAAAATCCTCATAACTTGAATATCATCTACTGTGCTGTAACACTTCTAAATGAACGGTTTCTTGGTAGGGTGAAGTTTACATTTATCTAGTAGAGTCTCAATAACTTTCAAACAATAAAACTTTGTAAATCTTAGCACTTAATAAAATTTAATAGGACTATAATTTATGTTCTTTCTATGAAGCATATAATCATGACTGCTCTCCATTTATAGAAAATTCTGTCACTTAATAGTCATTTTGTATTGAGCTTTGCTACGATTTTCTACGGTTTTTATGTCAATTTACTTTACTGTGTCTAATAACTTAATTTCCTGGTATCTTCCCTCGTTTCATACTCTTTATTCAAATTCAATTTCCTCTTGCAGCACTGAGATATTCTGTTTTCTTGCACTTCCGGTCAATTGCTTGAATATAATTTATTATTGAATAGTTAAATCTATCTTCTTCAGTAGTTATTTCTTCATGCTGTTCTGGGTTTGTGCCATTTTCTATTTTCAGCGCTTCGATATACTTCAACCAGAGTCTGTTAAACTTTCTTGTATCCTGTATAATTGCATTTTCGTATTGCTTTACAAAGTGTTCCACATGTTCTATTTTAGAAGTCGCACTGTCACTATTATCCTTTCTTTCTTCATCTGCTGTTGAGATTACGTGCATATAATCATTCTTCTTTCTTGTAATACTTCCTAGCTTCGTACACTGAGAAAAATCCGTTTTCTGGACAGCGGTATATTGTACAAATATACGGAATCCATATGTTTAATACGGAAATCTGTATAAAGCATATGTTATCCATAAGCTACATAGTACTACCTTTTCCAACTTAGATGTTATATTATGCCGTTGCAGGATGTCTGACATCTAACAGTCTTAAGTATATTTTATATTCGTATACGTATATTACATACGCCAGCTATATGTTATATACGTCCATCTGCGTGTGAGATCCTTATAAGTTCTTTCTTTCATACGGAAAGTATGTATATATGGAACACTTATACGGAAAGTATTATAAGTTCTTTCTTTCATACGGAAAGTATGTATATATGGAACACTTATACGGAAAGTATTATAAGTTCTTTCTTTCATACGGAAAGTAAAATATCCAGGCTCCAGACTCGTATTTCAAGTTGGCGATATGACACCCAGGAATTTTTGAGTCCTGTGTATAAGAATAGCGAATCTATTTATCGCAAAATTAACTGAGCTTAGAGTAATCTTTGAGGGAAGTCGCCCAAATCCTGCCCCAGTGGATCCGCCACTGAGGCAGGGCGACGCTGGAAAGCTCGTGGTAGCGCGGAATTGTGTCTGTAGAAGCATATGCATTACCCATGGTTGGTACATTTATAAACGAAAAGAAAGAAAGTTCGAAAATAGCTCACTAGCTGTGATACGTGGTCAGTACAAGCTAGCTTTGCATCACAAGTTGTTAGTAATGAACCACAATTTATACCGGTAACGATGTTTCTATATTCACAGATATCTTTGTTGAATGATATATACTATTAATATTATTGTTATTATCGCTAACGTCTTGGTTGCTTAAATAATTAATTTCCTTAAACATTACTATTCCTTTGTAGATTAACAGATTTTGTGTGTAAATTTTCAAACAAACTGATCCTCTATTCTTAATCTGTACCAAATTTGTCCAAAAACAAAGCCTTTGTTTTACAATTCACTGCTATTTTTCTGTTGAATACTATCTATTTCAGCCAGATTTGTCGAGAAGCACATCTTTAATCTATCCCGCCATCTATAAACGTAAACGTAAAGCATTACTAACCAATCATATGTCAGTAGCGGAAGAATTCCAATAGTATTATTTATTGTTGCTTCGAAGTAAGAGGGAACGGAGAGTAGTCGCTTATTTATCCATTTTCCCATAACGTCCCAAATTAATTGATTATATTATAATAGCAAACGGCTTTTTTTTAAAAATATAAATGTGTGTCACATTTTCTGAGATGCAGACAGTGTAATCTATGCGACCTACTTGGAGAGAATAAGGTCTGAAGCCACACAAAGGTTTCTTTATTGAACTGTCGTCGCAGAGAAGTTATATAAACATTCTCTTTGCGTCAACTTTACATATGGAAACAACTTTGTTGTATGATACATCTATACACAACCAAATCATGTGCACACATTATTTTTTTTTTTTTAGATGAAAGTTTGGACTCTGTGTATATGTCCTACAAAAAATGACGTTAAAGTTTGTTCAGTTTTGAAGTAGACCTGTCAAGGGCTTCTAGAGCAGCTCAATCAAACTGCCTGTTGCAAACGATAAACCGTTCGGATAAAGTCAATCTCCTCCCCATCAAGCTGGAGAAAGAGCCTCGACTCTTGGTTAAATTTGCCAGCCAAGTTTTCAATACGAGAAATCTCGGTCAAGGCTGATTGAACACACGAGAGAGACCGTTTCAAGAGGGACTGTGGGTGGAGAGAGAGTTGGTTAAATGAAATATGGCCATGGAACTTGCGTTCAATCGGTGTAGTTAAATGTTTGTGGCGAATGTGGAATTCCAATTTAGTTTTCGACCTTTACTTAAGAAAAATCGTATTCAAACTCCTCCTTTCTACATCTGCGGAATATTTATCTATTGTTGCAATACGTTTCTTTACACACAGTTGAAACTGAATGTAAAAAAGAGAAAGTGTCAGATCAAACTTACGCTTCAATTTCAGAAAGTCGAAACAAATTAATTCTTGCTTAGAGATTCATAATTACCAGTCATGTTTTACAATACTCATTTTTTCAGACTTTCAAACTATGCTGTACATAAGTCGTATAAGACGTCTATGTCCGTCTGTCTGTCAGCAAGTGTGAAAGCAGTAATGACGTTAAGGGATAGCGAAAAATGTTTTTAAGGATATTGATTTACCAAAATTCCGTTATATATTTAGCCTGTCTGTCCTTTGTATCCATCAGTCCAAGAGACAAAATATTTGCAAAATTACTTGCTGGAACATACAAATCATGCTTTCAGATATTCATTTTTAAGATTCCCCAACTATGCTGTACGTAAGTCGTATAAAACGGCTATGTGTATCTGTCTGTCAACAAGTGTGAGAGCAGTAATGACACTAAAGAATAACGAAAAACGGTTTTAAGGAAGGTTGATTCACCAAAGTTCCGTTATATATTCCAATGTTCTGTTTGGTGGAGCCTTTAAATGATGAAAACTGAGTCTTAACTCTTTACCTTTTATTATAAAAAGAATTGTCTTATAAAAAAACTTATACAAAGTTCTTGTCTTGTAAGTCTTTTCTCTAAAATATTTTCAGTGTACAATGCTTGATGTTTCTCGGCACACAACGTGTCCCCGGAATAGGATAATTGTCCTAGCCCACAGCGGCCTCAGAAGAGAATCGGTAATACTCCTTAGCTCATAGCAGCTTCGAGAGTGTGTATTAGAAAGAATCTCCTTCGATCAAAGCAACCTCGTAAAATATGTTTTAAAGGGAAACTCCGTAACTCATAGCAGTCCCAGAAGTTGGCACTAAAAGGGATTTCCGTAGCTCAAGGCAGCTTCGGGAGAAGCTATTGGTAAATGAGCGATCAGCTTTGAACTGATAATTTCCTCGTCTTATCGTCTTCTTTTATAGCCATTTTCTTGGAGGAGAGGAGAACCCTTGAAGGGGCAGTCGGCTTTCTTCGTAGTTTTCCGAATCGTCTTCGTTTCTTGCTGGAGGTGTAATCTTCGGTCGTCTGTTATTGTTTGTTTATGGTTGCAAAAGCATGTGTTTGAAATGAGAACATGTGGCTTGCAGTGCGTGTGGGTATGAGTGTATGCATCCTTATAGTATTTACCCTGTCTCTCCTTGTATCCATCTATCCAGGAGATAAAAACTTTCAAGAATTACTTGATGGAACATCACTATTTTTGGCCAGAATGTAAGGTGTCAAAAGTTAAAAATTGAGGTCGTTGGAGAAGATAATATACAAACCGGAAGTGGTAGAAATCAACCATTTCCGGTTTTAAGATTGATCACTTAGAGCAAAAACGGTAATAGATGGCGAGAAGCGATTTCTTGCAAACGATTAAGCGTCCCAAGAACATTTCATTTCCATCCTTAAATCTCTACCAAAACCGGACGTGATAGAAATCCAACACAATTTCCCAATTTCCAGTTTCAATATTGATCTACATACTGTACGGAAGGATGGGGCCGCGGTGGCTCAGTGGTAGAGTGTTCAGCTCTGGTGCTTGGAGTCCCGGGTTCGATCCCAGCCCCCACCAAGTGAACTTTGTGATGGACAAACACCGTGTTCATGGGTTTTCTCGGGGTTCTCCAGTTTCTTCCCACTTTCTTCATTCCACCATATCATTCATTACTCATCATCATCGTCTCCTTTAGTCTAACCGGCATAAGCGTGGGACGTAAAACTCAAAGATTTCATTTTTGTAGAGAAGGACGGGACCACGATCGCTCAGTGGTAGAGCGCTTACATCTTGTGCGTGGGGGCTCTGGTTCGATCCCCTTCTAAGTAAGTTTGTGGTGGACAATATCGTGTCCGTGGGTTTTCTCGAGGTATTTCAGTTTTCTTCTACATTACCATTCCACCAATTCTTCCATAATCTTCCATTTGCCTTATTTATCGTCTTCCTTAGTCTAACGGGCATAATCGTGGGACGTTAAACTCAAATATTTTGTTTAACTTCGTAGAGCAAAAACGATAATAGATAGCGAGAAGCGGTTTTTCTGTAATCAATTAAGCGTCGCAAGAATATATTCAATTTCCACTACTCTAAATCTGTCTACTTGAAACCAGAAATGGTATAAATCTACTACCACTTGTAGTTTTAATGTTCATTGGTGAAAATATCACTCCATACAAATCAAATTCATTTTCGTGATGTACACGCGACACTGCTACTTTTTTCCTAATTGTTTTACCATCCCAATGCCCTCTTAGCCCTCTTTTCAAACTGACAAGGGAACATCTTATGTTGATAGTAGCATTGCCCAATCAAACAATGTGCAATCGATAGAGGAGTGAAAAAAAGTGAGAAATCCAATGTTTTATGGGCCGACTCCCAGAAACACAGGAGATATAGAGGAAACAAGGATCTAGAATCATGTGATGATAGCAATGTAAAAAAACATACTGACACAGAAAGAACTTGACAATGATTAAAGTAATCAAAATGACATTTACACAACAGTATAGTAAGCAAACATTGTACCCACAGACATGCTCAATAACATCATATGTAATGCAGTGTTGCCAACTGAGCTCAAAATGAAGTTTCGTTAAATGGCACGGAACACAAATTACAACATCTAGAAAATCTAATTATGAGTAGAACCATACCTGTGAAGTCGTGAGGTTAAGATTTGCCAATGTTTGAAGATAGGCATCTTTGGATTTCTCACTTTTCTTCACTCCTCTATCGATTGCACATTGTTTAATTGGACAACGCTACTATCAATATAAGATGCTCCCTTGTGAGAGTATCAGAAATCCAGTAACAGTACTAGTGTTAACAGTTTTACGTCATCGTCGCAAAAATAAGTTTAATATAGGCTGGTTTTTATCTCTTCATTGAAATCAGAAGTGGTGCAAATCTGTGGTTGTAGGTTTTAATACCCAGTATATTAGTGAGAAACCGCACGTTCTTTATTAGTGTGGTATTGACTGAAATGTAGGCTATATATACGAAGAAGGACCTAAAAGAAACCGGATTGGAAGCGCCAGGCCATGCTTAAGTGTAATAAAGAGTTCTCCCGCTATGTGGATCTAGTAGAGTCCTTCACAACTCTGTTGCCTCACACGGCGTCTGTGTACGAGGTTAACATTTGATCAAGTTTGACCACTGCTAGTACTTTCGTACTATAGCGCGTTTTACTCTTAGATTGCAGTATAGAGTAAATGGAGCACGCGGTTGCCACATTTCTCCCGCCGTATGTTTTCTTCTGAAGAAAGAACAAGAAAGACTGAAAGAGTGCCTGACTGTAAATAAAGCCTTACTCAAATTCATATATTTTCATCGCTTTTGCCATTCCATTTGCGCAAATTCATTTGGAACGTCGAATTGGTAGGTACGAAACAACAGTCTAATAATTGTATGTTAGGTAGGGGGTTTCCTTTTATGATGGTTTATAAATCGTTGCAATAAAAGTTTAATGGGAGCAATACGAAATCAAGAGAATATATGAAACGAATAGAAAACATATGATTGAAATAAATGGCAGGCTAAACTGTTTCACACAGAAATTTCCTGTACCGATTGTGCGGCAAGCTAAGAAATAACAATGGGTAAGATACTGCTACTGGACCTGGATAAGAGTGTTGGAGTAGAGGTGATCGTAATATGTGACGAGAAAATATGACGTACGAAGACGCTCATTTGTCTGTGTACGCAAAATATCCGCAAAACTAATTTCGCTTTTCAAACAAAAGTTACATTGTAAAGTATAATGTAAAGGCGGCTGCTCCCCACTTCCGGATGGTTTAGATCTGATTTTCCCCGCGGAAGAACAGTATCATATTTAACAAATACCAGGAGGTCTAAATGAAACATCGCACTATAATAGAAATTATAAATGCATTTGTGAATATTAACAAAAGATTTGTAAATTTAAAATTAAAAAAAGAAAAGAACGCATAGTAAATACCTTTTAATCACTTCCGCTGTTTCCGCTTAAAGGTGAAATCCCTTCCATGTATTCAGTCTGTAGTTGAATACTCGAAGAACATGTGAGGAATGAACCCGAAATGCAAACGTGAAATAAAAGCAAGAATTGGAATAGCGAAAGAAGCCTTTAGGAGGAAAGAAAGTGCGACCTTGAATAAAGAGTTGAGAAAAAGACTCATAAAATGTTTTGTGTGAAGTATTGTATTGTAGGGATCAGAAACATGGCCATTATCCAAAAAAATGATTTAAAACTACTCGAAGCATGTGAGTGTGGAAGAGAATGGAGAGAATTAGCTGGGTCGAACGAAAAACGAATAAGAGAGTATTAGAAATGGTGGGGGTCAAAAGAACAATTTTAGATATAATTAAGGAAAGTAAGAGAAACTGATTGGGACATTGGCTAAGATGGAACTGCATCATGAGGATCGTGCTAGAAGGTATGGTGACAGGTAAAAGAGGGAGCGGACAAAGTAAACTACAATTACTGGACGATATCAAAATAGAAAAATCACACGTGAAGACGAAGAGGTTAACGTAAGACCGTGAATCATGGATGCTTCTCAGTGGCAGCAAGTGACCTGCCAAAAATGGCAGAACATCTATGATGATGATGATGATGACAAAATGTAATGGTGAATAGATACTGAACATCCCTGGTTTCTATACTCACTTCTGACACCTCAGATACACAATGTCAGTCTGGAAACAGAAGAAGAATGAAAAAGAAACCCTGTTATATCTGTTCTTAACAAACGCACAAGTTGTGACTTTAAATCACGTAGAGTGAAAGCCAACAAGGTACAGATCATTGGACGAGGAAACAAAACTAAACAGAATTATCAAACCCTCCGAAAATTCATTTTGTTTCTTTCATGCTTTCTAAAGAAACATCGGGGAAAAGAACGAAGATGCCTTTTCATTCTGCTTTGTGAGCTCATGAAGTTATTTGTTGCTAATGTTTTTCTCATCTTCATCTGCGTATTCAAAGTAAATAAAGAAGTGGAATTACAAACGAAACCAACTTTTATTGTCAAAATTGTCAGCATTCGAAACAACATTAGGGACCACGTGCGAACTGTAAATGAATCAATTACAAAAACAAATAACTTTTTATCACCAGGAGTGAGGAGTTTTATTATTAACAGATGTTGGTCTGCCTTATCCCCTTCCATAGATATTGATTTTCTGAAGAAACAATTTGTTTTGTTTGAGTACCAACTGCATTTTTGTGATTAATGTTATTGCTAACTGAATTACTATCCTGATTCAAGTGTTTACTGCACTTACTATTCATCCGCGGTTGAAATTTGTCCTTCTTGGAAGAGAGAAAATACGAACTATACGCTCCCGATGTCTGAATGTCAGTCTTACCTACATATATATATATAGGTCCGATGTTTATTTTGGAACAAATATGCTATAACTAATGTTTAAGAAAATATGTCATACTTTTTATCATGTAACTTTAATGATAATATATATATATATATATATATATATATATATATATATATATATATATATATATATATATATATATATATATGGGGGGGGGGTCGCAAGGAAAAGGAGTGAAGTAAGTGGAACGTAAGATTGAGTGGAGTTCACGCAATGTTTCTCGTAGGTGTGGTCCAGGATTCGATTTTGCTATCATGTTTCCATTAAGCAATAGATTCAGCATCAAGTGTGAATGCTCATCGGTATAGCACAACACTTTACATCAGTAACTTTAAAACAAACATTATAAGGAAAATTGCATTGGCAAGATTTGTCACTGTCTTTCTTCTGGTCAGATGCGCGCGCTTTGGAAAGTTGACTCTTAACACTAAAAGTCATAAAAACCTAAATGAAGAAAGATATCGACCTGCAAGTTGTTTTAAAAATAACTTCAACTCTTTCTCAATATTTTTCTCGCTTTTGTGACGCACCGTCACATATTAGCGAGAAATTTATACCCCGCCATTTCTTTTTGCATTCATAAACTTTAATAGAAATTCTATATTTAATTTCTTTTGCGTTCGGTTTAACTTTTGCGGGCCTAATTTATCTAGTTTCTTTAGGGTTGCTCAATCGCTGCACGAAGCAATATAGAGTGGGTTGTAAGCTATGCATTCGTTTTTTTTTTTATTAAAAACGTGGGGAAGCGAATCGTGGTTTTCGTAATTTTCTCGAAAAGGTAAAAAATAACGCGCCATCCTCTTTGTACTGAACAACTGGTTTTTATAAGTGGAGGTGCTTTTCTCCAACTGTTCAATTTTAAGCAAGTTTAAAATAAAATTAGACGTTCCATGTCTGTGAAACGTATAAAAAAAAGTTGTGAACAGGATTATTCTCAAGAAGTTACCAATGTTGATCTACATGATTGATTTGAACTGGAAATTATCCATTCTTCATCTGGTCTAGTGCATTTTTGTGAAAATCAGTACAGGTAGGCCATGACGGGATTGTAATTTAATTTGTGAATCGGTGAAACAGCTAGGAATTGTACAGATCTGATTTATCTTCGATTGACATATTAATGCACTATATCACAAAAAAATATTTTCTATATCGTATAAATGCCTGACAGCAAATGAATAGTGTAAGTTAAGAATTCGTGTTTTGCAGATTTTACGTATTGAAACATGGCAGTTACTTTGTTTATATTAATAGGCGTAATGATAAGTGTTACCATGTGCGAGTAAGTTTAATTGCCGAACTGCTAGCCATGTAGGACGTTGCTGTCAGGGGTCGCTCCTTGATAGGGCGACCAAAATTAAGTAAAATGCCTTAACATCTTGAATTGCCTCTAGTGCTCCCACGATATGTCAACAATGCGCTCTTGTAGGTAGGATTCCGAAATCATAACAATTAAGTTTTGTTCTCTAAGCTGAATTAAATAGTAACCAACACCATCTGAGTGTCTTCAATATTTATATGTATGTGTTAAGTTAGTATATCAGTCATTTCTTCCTGCGTTATCGCGTTTATTTAGTAAATTCTCATGTTTATATTCTGAAATGTATCCCATATTTGAAATCAGATATGTTATATTATATTGACCGAATTAATGCGCAGTTATATTCTCTTCACAAGATATTCAACTTGTTTTCTCTTCCCCCAAGAGAGGGCTGTTTTAGAAATTTTGTTTTCCTTAGTTAGAGAACAGATAGTTGTGTTGTCTTAGAGTAATAAAGTAATGACGTTGTAGGACCTATCAATAACCCCTTATAAATTGAAATATAGGATAATAATATAGACACTTAACAATTGAAATATAAAGTGCAATGCTTGTCGCTTCGAGTTTACTGTTTCATCGCCGATACTAATAATTATTGGAAATGTTTCAACCTTCATTGATCAGAACCAGCATTCCTGTTAGCTGTTATTAATGATATTACATCAAATTTTGGCATCCTCAATAAACACTAGCCAATGGCTATGCAGAGAAAGTAAAATTTGTTACGTGGGTGTGCCAATCTTGTAATGTATATGCCATTATTTACTTTACGCTAGTTAAGCATATTGAAGTGTAGCTATCCCTACCAAAAAAAAAGCCTTTTGTAGAATGATGGATAGGTAAATTGCTAGTATAATTATGTATGGGTTCAAGTGATAGTAGTGAGTGTTCTCTAATAAATGACAGTGTGGTTTAGTAATTGAGTGAAATAAGCTTTTTATGTGTAGGCACCAGTTACTCCATTTATTTACGTTGTAACTGTTAGTTTGTTTGTGTAGCCCCATTGTAAGTTTACGTCGACGTATTAGAAATAATACTCAATATTGAATCTTGTATATGATGTTTAGTCCCTGAGTGAATTAGAGCGCAGCTGTGTGCGCCTCTTTGTTATAATTCATGGTAATTGTGAAATACTTCGTTTAAAATATATTGAGTTTGGGGCTCTTCGCTTCAAAGATGCAAGGGATACCATATTTTATGGTTTATTTGGATATGGTGCTTGTTTTTTTTTAATATGCTTCACTCAATACCATCATGAGAGTATCCATCGTAACAGTATATGATCTGACAGGTTGATTTTCATCTAAATAATTGAGATAGGCTAAAATAAATTCATATCAAGGGGTAGTCTACCTAAAATAAAATAAACGTAAGTCATCTAATATCTGCTGAGTATGTCTAAGCGAGTGATAGGCCACCTTTTTCAAATTGATAGGCCACGTAACTATACTTCCTCTGGATTTCGACATTTTGCCTCCATACATTTGTACAAAAAAAAATCCGTAACTGGTCAGAGGTCGAGTACATATTAGAGGTAACTTATTTCTCATGAGCCGTTTATGAAAACAAAATTAGTTTACAGTTGTAGTTCAACCCAACAATTTTTTTTTTCTTTCCGCCTTCGTGGTAGGGACAGTTGAGTAACAATTGAAGGATTAATGTTATAGGTTCATAATGTTTCATTTATACTGCGTGTGAAAAAAAAAGGTTTAAGATATTTCGCTATTTAGTAGCTATTTTTGATTTCTGCGCTCATTGAAGAGGGCAATCTTAAAAAAAAATCAAGGTTATTTTCGGCAAGTGCAGTGCCACTCATTCTCTTGCCTACTTGAGATTAGTAGTTTTGTGAGTTTATATGACTATTTAGAATTGAGATCCCTGTTTGTATTATAGGAACATTGAATGTTTTAAGATAGTACTAGTTTCGTAAGCCCAGAACATACGAAACGTGTAAAAGTTATCATTGACTTCCATACATGGAACTTCGATGCGTCGTCGTAACTGCCATCTATGATAAAATAATGTGAACTGTTTGTTTGACATATTTAGTCTGTTGCCATAAATTGTATTATAATTGTTATTAAAAGATTTATTATTGGTGAGATTTAATACGAGTCGTCAGGCAATCCTCGTTAAGTTAATATCAGTGGATAGTAAAGATCTGTAAATCATCAGTTCTGTTAGCATTGAGTGCAAGCTGAATCCGAGTGCAAGTGAATCCTGTACCACATAGTAAATTTATCAGTGAATTTATTAAGTCAGGCCTACCTTATGAATTTAGTGCAAGTGTGTGTTAAACAGCCTTCTGCCACGTAGATCTTTATATCGACTAATGTGTAACAGCAGCTCATAAGATTATTTACCAAATACTGCATTATATTCATCGGACAACCATGTTCATCAAAACATCAATACAGTTAAGAACCCGAATTATTCAGCTAACGGTGTTTGTTCCACGATTCAAAGGATAGTAACTCAATCTAACTACAATCGTTTGACCAATTTATGATAAGGAGATTTAAATTGTGCGAGCATTAATTTCGAGGAAATATTACTTCGTTTCGAACTAATTCACAAAGGAAAAACTCAATGTGGATTAATTTCTTCAAGTGCAAATAATAACTTACCAGTATTACTGCACATAGATATGTTAGGTAAATATTGACTAACGAACTGGAAAGACTCTTCGTGAGGTACTAAATAACTGTGATATTACGCGAGGTAATATCAAAGACTAATATTCATGTTATGTGCATTTATTAACTTTTAACTTTTTTCTTATTTTTATTTTTACCTTTTTAAATACTAAACTCGGTTTTAAATAATTGTTCATTTAAAGACTGTTCTATATTGTCTACATATTAGTATAATTTATAACCATGAATCATTAAGCATTCTAAACATGGTGTGTCAAGTGTTTTATATTCTATAACTACTCAAATATCTAATATCTAGCGTGTAACATAAATGATGCTACTTTTACTGTTGTTTATAGTAAGATTTGTAACCATTCCAAGAAGTTACATATATATTTCACCATACTCAATATTCGTACCAGTCAAGACTGAGTATAGAGGATTTTTATTGTCTCTCATATTATAACTTGTGTTTATGTAATAATATATAACTGAATGATAAATAAAGGTTTGAATAACTGCGTTCGCAAAGTTAAAATTAATCAATATATTAAGTACGAACTGTGATAATTTAAATTTTTGCTGCGATATTCAAATATACGCATATTCTATTATTGTGTTGTGATATTGCAAATACATATCGACTTCAAGTATTTTTTATATACATTTTTATATTGGAATGCTGTAGAGTAGTATGCTTATAATAGAAATAAAAGGAAAGATGGTATTCATGTATTTAAGTCGAATCTCCTTAAAAATTTTTATTATAATTAGAATAAGGGTATATATATATATATATATGAATATTTTCTAATATAAGGTTAAGAATCAACAGAACAAAGCTTAGAGAATAAAACTTCATATATTTACATAAACATAAGGTAATAATATAACATTATTTTCAGATATATTAGAAGAAATGATATTTATTTTCTCAATCGTATACTTTGCGTAAATGATAAGTGTTCTTTCTATGAAAGTAACCTCGAACATGTGTGTTTATAAATAATTGTCGACAGATGTGATGATGACAAAAGATAAAATGCAATTAAGGAATAATTAATATCGACACAGTAAATAACGTTCTCTCAAGTTAGAGAGTGAACAAGGCTCTTTAAGGTGACCGAAACTACTTATTCAGTAAGCAAGTAAATTCAAGTTTAAGGAAGATCTCGACGTACTTTCGGGGGTCTTTCCCTTCCTCTCCAACTATCCTTTCCCTCATGCCTTATCCTAATCTTCCTCTCTTACCTTCATCTTTTCCCCTTTTCTCTCCATCTTTCTTGCTTCCTCCCTCTCTTTACCTTTTACTATTAGATTCTTCTAGTGTAATCTTTTCCCCTTTCCTATTTTCCTTCTTATACCTACCTTCCTTTTTGAAACCAACTCCATTCTCACGGATTTGCTTGTGAGTATGCTAAGTATGCGGTCAACAAAATTTCAAATTATCTTCGGATGAAGTTCACCTGTGT
Organism: Thermobia domestica; assembly: GCF_964235325.1. Lineage (NCBI taxonomy): Eukaryota > Metazoa > Arthropoda > Insecta > Zygentoma > Lepismatidae > Thermobia > Thermobia domestica. The sequence continues at coordinate 20,881,784 of NC_137456.1, read as the reverse complement.
CACAACCAGAGTAACACCAGGCTAGCAAGCAAACCGGAGCGAGATTGGAGGTTACGGAGCGTTTCAAAATTGGCGACCGTGACAGGACACGACAGTCCTAGCTACCGTGAATTGCGGGACCAAAAGACGTCCGCTGAAGTGATAAATACTCTGAGAAAGTGAAATTGGTTCACGGTGCTGAAAAGGAATGAAAGACAGTGTTGAACACACATGTGAGAGGAAGCTATTTATATCTAAAAGAAGGAGCACACAAAGCGATGGGAGTACTAGGGAGCTAATTTAAGGACAGCTATCTTGCATGGTTAGTAGTAAGGCAATTCTATGAAAGAGTTTACTAAGGTAATTGTTTTTATATACATTTTTTAGTTTGTGTTGAATATTAATTGAGAGATTGTTAAATGATGGCGTCATCGAAGGATTCCATTGAACTTGCAGACTCTAGCGGGAGTCAAAATCTAGGTAGACAATTATGCCGTAAATGCGGATCTCACGAACGTGAGGGATGTAAAAATATGGTAGAATGTACTAATACCGAGTGTAATGGTTGGTACCATTTTGATTGCGTGGATATTTCTGACAATTCAGAACGGCTCGAAGAGCTGCAAAATGATCCAAATTGGCTGTGTCCTCAGTGTATAGACAATAGGTCAAAGTCCGCCACGGGAAGTGGTAATGACGTTAATGGGGACTTAACTGGTACGAACGGGTTTGTAGATTTTGTGCAACCGCAGATATCAACTCCAATAGTTGATCGGACCCCTAGTTGCATTTCTATAGTTGGTGATCAGGATGACCGGATTCATGCTGACCAACGTGAGCCAAGAAGTAATAGAATCGAAAACGGGAGCTGTTCGGATGTAGGTAACTCCGATAAGGAGGAAGTATTTAAGGATACCCAAGGCCTGGGTCAAGTGATCTTGATGCTTAAGCAATTACAAGAAGGTATGGACAACCGAACGGACGAGATGCGGGCCGATAATATGGCTATGAGAAATCAAATAGATGAGAAACTGAATGGCATGAATTATAAGATTGGGAACTTAAGTGCACAGCTTTTGGAGGTGCAAGCTAATTGTAACAAAATTAAGAAAATATGTGATGACAATGTAAAAATGCTAGGACGTTCTATCAACGAAGTAAGATTTGAATTGCGTGAGGGATTGAAATCGACAGATACAAGGTTTGCTAATTTAAGAGCGCGTCTTGATAAAGTAGAAGAGAAGTTTAATAACAATTTAATTGAAAATATAGATCAGGTAGACAAACGAGTAAATGAGATTGAAAGGCGAGTTGGTGAGCAGGATAGCATGATATCCGAAGTACATGGCCAGGTTACGCAAATTCAATCAAAGATTGATAGAGTCGATGATATAGTTCAGGGTTTCTCTTCTAGCGTTGATACATGTACGGAAGAAATGTTTTCAACTCAAAAGGACATGCGTGAGTTACAGGTGCAGTCTACTCAAGTTTTAGCTAAGTTGGGTCGAATAGAAATTTCAAATCAGGAGATACATGAAAGGTTAGATGATGATCAAGACAAAACCAGTAAAAGTATCTGTGAGATAGATAGTCGATTAAGGAAGCTAGAGATGAAGCAGACGTTTGTTGCCGCCACATCAGAAGTCTCTCGTAAGGGAATCCATCAAGAATCTGATAAAGATGAGTCGATTATTGAGGAATCGTCTGCGAACAGAGTAAATACAATGCAATTTCCTATGAGAACTGAGGTAAAATCGACGGTTACTTTGGTGACTCCGAGCGTTACTGTTGCTGGCGGTACGCCTCGTGTTTGTCCATCTCCATATCACGTGGGATGGCAGACAAGTGGAAATTACTTTCCGCTAACAAGCAATATTCCCACTTTCCAGAGTGACACTATACCTATAACGGGTTTAACCTCAAGCTGTGGAGTTGGCGTCCCACAGTTGAATCTCAATAACCATACCTCAACTAATGCATTCTCGATAAATCCGTTTAAATCGTCATCAGGTAATCTTGGACAGAGTAATTCGTTTCCGAATTTTAATGAAATAAATAAGGTGAATGAATTCCAACCTACAAAACCCAGGATGAAACCTCGGGATCGAGAGCATTTTCCTCAGTATGATGGTAATCCTGAAGGAAAGCCTCGTGTCTTTATTCAGAAATTGCGTCAGCGTTTCAACTCATTTACAACAACGGATAGCGAACGGATTGAAGTTGCAGAAGAACGACTAAAATCCCATGCTCTTGCTTGGTTTAGAAGTATCAAGGGCAAGATACAAACCTATGAGGATTTTGAACGATTGTTTTGTGAAGAGTATTGTAGTGACCAAGTGGAAAGGTCTCGAAAATGGGCTTTACAATCCCGCCGCTATAATAAGGCACAATATGGGACATTAACCAATTTCGCTTGGAACATAATAAACGATTACTATGAAATTACAGACAAGCCTGATGAAGCTGAATTAGTGGATTTAGTGGTTAGTTGCCTTCCACCAATTGAATCTCGTACCATTGCCACTCATATGTGCAAAACGGTACACGAGCTAACATCTAAACTTGCTGCTTTATCTGGACAAACTCAAATCAATGTTGAGCTACCGTCACAACCAAAGAAGTACTTCGTTAGACAAACTAAAGCTAATAAAACGTCAAAATCCGTTGAAAATGGTTGCCAAACGGACTTCCTAACGTATACTCAAGCTAGTGAAAGATACCCAAGTAACAGTATTAACAATAATAGTAACAATGGTCAACAATATTTCCGGAATAATAATGGAAACCGGAGAGGTTACAGACCTTATTGGAACCCGAATGGCCGAGAATCAAATTCGAATGGAAGTAACGAAAATAGTAACAATGGGTCACGTGCTGATTATAGTAGAAATGGTTCGTGGAGAAGGGAGAGACGCAATAACTATAACTCAAATGGTAGGAATAACAATCAGAGATCGTATGGTAACGGTAATAGTAATAATGATACAAGAAATAACCCAGATCGAGACAGCCCAAGAATTCTGTCTCGTAACGATGACGTTACACAACCACAGCCGACAAACTAACGCCGCAGCTATCAGATGTAATGGGGGAGGATAGCTGCGCAAGGAAAGAGGCCCCCTTTAGAGATGAAGATGCTAATGCTTTTGACACTCCACTTACTAATTTGACAAATATAAATCATTCACAATCAGAGTCAGATTTGGAAACATTTGTAAAATTTAACGTGCAATTTGTAGTAGAGGAGAATTGCGACTTGGAGGAAAATCGTTATTTCTCTCCTTCACCAACTGTAACAGGAATTATTGGGGGATTACAGTTAACTTGCATAATAGACTCTGGTTCCGAATTATCCCTAATGGATTGGGAAGTTTGGAGGAAATTGCAACAACGGTTTCCTTCCGCGAAGCTCAGGCCTTACTCGAACTGCAAGTTGGGAGCTTTTGCGGGCAAGGAAACTTTCTCAGTATTAGGAGTACAGAATTTTAACCTGAACATTAAGGGATACAGTTTTGAAGTGACGATTTTTGTTATCAAATATCTTCGCACAGATATAATTCTTGGATGCCCTTTCATGGACGATTATAGGGTTATACTTGATCGGGATAAAAATGAAATCCGGATGAAAGATCGAGTGGGTAATCTGGTGGTTGTTCCAACAAACAGAACTGATGTTATGTTAGTAGGAATTCCTGATCGACAGATGATTGTAACGGGGAGGCTAGTGGAACAGCAATTTACGCTTGACCCCAGTGCCCTTTGTCAATCTGCCTCGGAAGTTGATTTTGGAGAGAGAGAGAGAAGTGCTGTCATCGAACCATCTCCAGTGATTGATAGTAATATTTCAGAAGAAGATATTGCAAAGTATATAGAATCTAGGGATGACTTGCCTATAGACATTAGAGAAAAACTCCATAAGTTGTTGCTACGTTTTCGAGGTTTATTCTGTGACTATCCTCGAAGGGTACGAGCACCACCTTTTCGTCTACAGTTAGTTGACGACAAACCGGTCGTAGGCCCTTGTTACCCTGTTCCACAGGCGATGCAAGCCGAATTTGAAGTCGAACTCAAGAAATGGATATCGTTGGGAATTGTCAAGGAACAACTCTCACCTTATCAAAATCCCATCCACGTGGTTCGAAAACCTTCAGGGGGAGTACGACCAGTGCTAGATTTGAGAGCTGTGAATGCCAAGATAATTGCTCCTCAAGTACGTGTGGAGCCTATAAATGAGCTATTAAGTCGTGTGTCACAAGCGCGGTGGTTTTCAACCTGTGATGCGTCCTCAGCGTATTATGGGATCAGTCTACATCCAGATTCCTATGCTTGTACGAGCTTCGTATACAAAGGTATTCAGTTTGTTATGACAGTGTTGCCCCAAGGTTTGAAAAGCTCGCCAGCGATTTTTCAACATGTAATGACACGATTTTTTGATGACACTACTCGGGAATTCATTATTCTGTATTTGGATGACGTACTCGTCAAAAGTTCGGCATTGTGTGACCATCTAGAGCATTTAAGAAGAGCTTTTGAGATTTTTGAGAGAGCAAACTTCTCACTAAATTTTCAAAAATGCAACTTCCTCATGACTGAGATTAAGGTTTTGGGGCATATAGTCAGTGGAGATGAAGTAAAGGTAGATCCGAGACTAAATGAAGCAATAAGATGCTTTCCAATTCCAAAGACACGTAAGAACTTACGCCAGTTTTTAGGTTTAGTTAACTGGAGAAGAAATCACATAAGCAATTTCGCTGGACTGACCTCGAAGTTATATGATCTCCTAAAGAAAGATAAGAAGTTCGTTATGGATCAAGAGGCTCTGGAGTCTTTTTATAAACTACGGGAAATAATGAGCAATCCACCAGCTCTTAGTCAGCCGGATTTCTCGTTAACATTTCATATACACAGTGACGCGTGTATGGAAAATCTGGCGGGGCTATTGGCACAGTATCCGTCGGGAACTGATGAGCCACGTATAATTGGGTATGCGAGCCGACGAGTAAAACCTCATGAACTATCTCTTTCCATTTTCCAGTTGGAGCTTCTTGCTGTTTTGTATTTGTGCGAACATTTCGAACAATTTATAATGGGAAGAAAAACCTGTGTCCACACGGATAATGCAGCAGTAACGCATGCTTTTACCCTTAAGGGACTCGACCCTAGAACGACACGAATACTCCTGAAGTTACAGAGATTTGATTTGGTGTTTCAGCATTGCCCTGGGAAGCAAAACTTCGTGGCTGACACTCTCAGTAGATGTCCACCTGAAGTTAATACAGACCAAGAGACGCATTACATAAACTTCCTGAGTCGAACTGATTTTTCCAAGATCAATTTCAAGAAGATAGAGATTGAGCAGAAGGATGACATAATGTGTAGAAAATTACAACAGCGATTAGAGAACCCGGATGGAGCCGACCAAGTTACCATCTATAATGGTCTGTTGTATGTCAAACCCCTACACTCCACCAGGTGGTTGCTAGTCATTCCTCAAAGTTGTGTGGCTGAAGTGATTGATACTATACTTGCAAACGGGCATTTTGGGGTACAAAAATGCTTAAAGTTGATTCGTTCGTTATTCTTTTGGAAACGACAAAGACATACTATCAAGTGTCATGTAAACAACTGTGTTGAGTGCGCACAGACGAAATATGCCACCAGAGCAATCACTAGACAAGAGTGTCACATAGAAGCAGATGCACCTCATTTGAAAATGGACATCGATATTGTTGGAAAGTTACCCCGTAGTCAGCGTTATTATTTCATTTTATCTATCGTAGATATTTATTCTCGCTTTGTCTGCTTCTTTCCATTACGTACTGCTCACACGAAAGAAATCATTGCAGTGTTGGAAAGACGGTACTTCCACATGATACCGTACCCTCAAGAGGTAATCTCCGATAGAGGGCCACAATTTACTTCTAAGTTATGGCAAAACTACTGTCAAAAGCATAACATTCATCATATACTTACTTCCAGTTATTCTCCTACAGCAAATGGAATTACTGAACGCAGCCACAAGGAGTTAAATAGACTGATACGTTTGCTTTGCCATAAAGACCAAACGAGGTGGACTCAGTATCTTGTGGAAATCCAATTTCTACTTAACAACTCCTACTGCTCCAGTATACAATGTACACCTGCAGAATTATTTTTGAGTTATTCTGCTGTTGAAGCTTTCCAAAAGTCTGTTTCATGGCCAAAAGGTTTGGAAACCATTGATAAGAATCGCAGGTATATTATTGTGTCCCATCGTGGTAAGAAACACGAAGACAGTATGGTAGAAGCAGATCTTAAAGAAGGACAGCTTGTGATGGTCCGTAACCACCATCATTCTTCTATTATTAAAATGGAGACAGTCAAGCGGATGAATGTATATTCTGGCCCATATTTGGTTGTTAAGGTCCTCAGGAATAGTGTTCAACTGCATTCTCTAACAGGAGAAAATATTGGTACACAAAATGTAAGAAATTTAAAGGTGTTTAATTGTACAAAGGAGAAGAGACAAGAATTGCTGAAAAACTATCCAGAATCTTAGTTTTTCTCAGATAAGCTAACTTAACATATGTATGTGTATCTTTGGAGATTCTTTCGGTGGTTATTGGTTCAGGAATGGAACCTTAAACACTATCTGCTAAAAAGTGTGAAGATATTGGCCTACAGCAAATAAAAATTTAATTATCATTAAATTTTTATTTGTTGAGGAAGCGGGAGGATGTGACGCACCGTCACATATTAGCGAGAAATTTATACCCCGCCATTTCTTTTTGCATTCATAAACTTTAATAGAAATTCTATATTTAATTTCTTTTGCGTTCGGTTTAACTTTTGCGGGCCTAATTTATCTAGTTTCTTTGCTCAATCGCTGCACGAAGCAATATAGAGTGGGTTGTAAGCTATGCATTCGTTTTTTTTTTATTAAAAACGTGGGGAAGCGAATCGTGGTTTTCGTAATTTTCTCGAAAAGGTAAAAAATAACGCGCCATCCTCTTTGTATTGAACAACTGGTTTTTATAAGTGGAGGTGCTTTTCTCCAACTGTTCAATTTTAAGCAAGTTTAAAATAAAATTAGACGTTCCATGTCTGTGAAACGTATAAAAAAAAGTTGTGAACAGGATTATTCTCAAGAAGTTACCAATGTTGATCTACATGATTGATTTGAACTGGAAATTATCCATTCTTCATCTGGTCTAGGGCATGTTTGTGAAAATCAGTACAGGTAGGCCATGACGGGATTGTAATTTAATTTGTGAATCGGTGAAACAGCTAGGAATTGTACAGATCTGATTTATCTTCGATTGACATATTAATGCACTATATCACAAAAAAATATTTTCTATATCGTATAAATGCCTGACAGCAAATGAATAGTGTAAGTTAAGAATTCGTGTTTTGCAGATTTTACGTATTGAAACATGGCAGTTACTTTGTTTATATTAATAGGCGTAATGATAAGTGTTACCATGTGCGAGTAAGTTTAATTGCCGAACTGCTAGCCATGTAGGACGTTGCTGTCAGGGGTCGCTCCTTGATAGGGCGACCAAAATTAAGTAAAATGCCTTAACATCTTGAATTGCCTCTAGTGCTCCCACGATATGTCAACAATGCGCTCTTGTAGGTAGGATTCCGAAATCATAACAATTAAGTTTTGTTCTCTAAGCTGAATTAAATAGTAACCAACACCATCTGAGTGTCTTCAATATTTATATGTATGTGTTAAGTTAGTATATCAGTCATTTCTTCCTGCGTTATCGCGTTTATTTAGTAAATTCTCATGTTTATATTCTGAAATGTATCCCATATTTGAAATCAGATATGTTATATTATATTGACCGAATTAATGCGCAGTTATATTCTCTTCACAAGATATTCAACTTGTTTTCTCTTCCCCCAAGAGAGGGCTGTTTTAGAAATTTTGTTTTCCTTAGTTAGAGAACAGATAGTTGTGTTGTCTTAGAGTAATAAAGTAATGACGTTGTAGGACCTATCAATAACCCCTTATAAATTGAAATATAGGATAATAATATAGACACTTAACAATTGAAATATAAAGTGCAATGCTTGTCGCTTCGAGTTTACTGTCTCATCGCCGATACTAATAATTATTGGAAATGTTTCAACCTTCATTGATCAGAACCAGCATTCCTGTTAGCTGTTATTAATGATATTACATCAAATTTTGGCATCCTCAATAAACACTAGCCAATGGCTATGCAGAGAAAGTAAAATTTGTTACGTGGGTGTGCCAATCTTGTAATGTATATGCCATTATTTACTTTACGCTAGTTAAGCATATTGAAGTGTAGCTATCCCTACCAAAAAAAAGCCTTTTGTAGAATGATGGATAGGTAAATTGCTAGTATAATTATGTATGGGTTCAAGTGATAGTAGTGAGTGTTCTCTAATAAATGACAGTGTGGTTTAGTAATTGAGTGAAATAAGCTTTTTATGTGTAGGCACCAGTTACTCCATTTATTTAGGTTGTAACTGTTAGTTTGTTTGTGTAGCCCCATTGTAAGTTTACGTCGACGTATTAGAAATAATACTCAATATTGAATCTTGTATATGATGTTTAGTCCCTGAGTGGATTAGAGCGCAGCTGTGTGCGCCTCTTTGTTATAATTCATGGTAATTGTGAAATACTTCGTTTAAAATATATTGAGTTTGGGGCTCTTCGCTTCAAAGATGCAAGGGATACCATATTTAATGGTTTATTTGGATATGGTGCTTGTTTTTTTTTTTTTAATATGCTTCACTCAATACCATCATGAGAGTATCCATCGTAACAGTATATGATCTGACAGGTTGATTTTCATCTAAATAATTGAGATAGGCTAAAATAAATTCATATCAAGGGGTAGTCTACCTAAAATAAAATAAACGTAAGTCATCTAATATTTGCTGAGTATGTCTAAGCGAGTGATAGGCCACCTTTTTCAAATTGATAGGCCACGTAACTATACTTCCTCTGGATTTCGACATTTTGCCTCCATACATTTGTACAAAAAAAAATCCGTAACTGGTCAGAGGTCGAGTACATATTAGAGGTAACTTATTTCTCATGAGCCGTTTATGAAAACAAAATTAGTTTACAGTTGTAGTTCAACCCAACAATTTTTTTTCTTTCCGCCTTCGTGGTAGGGACAGTTGAGTAACAATTGAAGGATTAATGTTATAGGTTCATAATGTTTCATTTATACTGCGTGTGAAAAAAAAAGGTTTAAGATATTTCGCTATTTAGTAGCTATTTTTGATTTCTGCGCTCATTGAAGAGGGCAATCTTAAAAAAAAATCAAGGTTATTTTCGGCAAGTGCAGTGCCACTCATTCTCTTGCCTACTTGAGATTAGTAGTTTTGTGAGTTTATATGACTATTTAGAATTGAGATCCCTGTTTGTATTATAGGAACATTGAATGTTTTAAGATAGTACTAGTTTCGTAAGCCCAGAACATACGAAACGTGTAAAAGTTATCATTGACTTCCATACATGGAACTTCGATGCGTCGTCGTAACTGCCATCTATGATAAAATAATGTGAACTGTTTGTTTGACATATTTAGTCTGTTGCCATAAATTGTATTATAATTGTTATTAAAAGATTTATTATTGGTGAGATTTAATACGAGTCGTCAGGCAATCCTCGTTAAGTTAATATCAGTGGATAGTAAAGATCTGTAAATCATCAGTTCTGTTAGCATTGAGTGCAAGCTGAATCCGAGTGCAAGTGAATCCTGTACCACATAGTAAATTTATCAGTGAATTTATTAAGTCAGGCCTACCTTATGAATTTAGTGCAAGTGTGTGTTAAACAGCCTTCTGCCACGTAGATCTTTATATCGACTAATGTGTAACAGCAGCTCATAAGATTATTTACCAAATACTGCATTATATTCATCGGACAACCATGTTCATCAAAACATCAATACAGTTAAGAACCCGAATTATTCAGCTAACGGTGTTTGTTCCACGATTCAAAGGATAGTAACTCAATCTAACTACAATCGTTTGACCAATTTATGATAAGGAGATTTAAATTGTGCGAGCATTAATTTCGAGGAAATATTACTTCGTTTCGAACTAATTCACAAAGGAAAAACTCAATGTGGATTAATTTCTTCAAGTGCAAATAATAACTTACCAGTATTACTGCACATAGATATGTTAGGTAAATATTGACTAACGAACTGGAAAGACTCTTCGTGAGGTACTAAATAACTGTGATATTACGCGAGGTAATATCAAAGACTAATATTCATGTTATGTGCATTTATTAACTTTTAACTTTTTTCTTATTTTTATTTTTACCTTTTTAAATACTAAACTCGGTTTTAAATAATTGTTCATTTAAAGACTGTTCTATATTGTCTACATATTAGTATAATTTATAACCATGAATCATTAAGCATTCTAAACATGGTGTGTCAAGTGTTTTATATTCTATAACTACTCGAATATCTAATATCTAGCGTGTAACATAAATGATGCTACTTTTACTGTTGTTTATAGTAAGATTTGTAACCATTCCAAGAAGTTACATATATATTTCACCATACTCAATATTCGTACCAGTCAAGACTGAGTATAGAGGATTTTTATTGTCTCTCATATTATAACTTGTGTTTATGTAATAATATATAACTGAATGATAAATAAAGGTTTGAATAACTGCGTTCGCAAAGTTAAAATTAATCAATATATTAAGTACGAACTGTGATAATTTAAATTTTTGCTGCGATATTCAAATATACGCATATTCTATTATTGTGTTGTGATATTGCAAATACATATCGACTTCAAGTATTTTTTTATATACATTTTTATATTGGAATGCTGTAGAGTAGTATGCTTATAATAGAAATAAAATGAAAGATGGTATTCATGTATTTAAGTCGAATCTCCTTAAAAATTTTTATTATAATTAGAATAAGGGTATATATATATATATATATGAATATTTTCTAATATAAGGTTAAGAATCAACAGAACAAAGCTTAGAGAATAAAACTTCATATATTTACATAAACATAAGGTAATAATATAACATTATTTTCAGATATATTAGAAGAAATGATATTTATTTTCTCAATCGTATACTTTGCGTAAATGATAAGTGTTCTTTCTATGAAAGTAACCTCGAACATGTGTGTTTATAAATAATTGTCGACAGATGTGATGATGACAAAAGATAAAATGCAATTAAGGAATAATTAATATCGACACAGTAAATAACGTTCTCTCAAGTTAGAGAGTGAACAAGGCTCTTTAAGGTGACCGAAACTACTTATTCAGTAAGCAAGTAAATTCAAGTTTAAGGAAGATCTCGACGTACTTTCGGGGGTCTTTCCCTTCCTCTCCAACTATCCTTTCCCTCATGCCTTATCCTAATCTTCCTCTCTTACCTTCATCTTTTCCCCTTTTCTCTCCATCTTTCTTGCTTCCTCCCTCTCTTTACCTTTTACTATTAGATTCTTCTAGTGTAATCTTTTCCCCTTTCCTATTTTCCTTCTTCTTATACCTACCTTCCTTTTTGAAACCAACTCCATTCTCACGGATTTGCTTGTGAGTATGCTAAGTATGCGGTCAACAAAATTTCAAATTATCTTCGGATGAAGTTCGCCTGTGTCACAACCAGAGTAACACCAGGCTAGCAAGCAAACCGGAGCGAGATTGGAGGGGACGGAGCGTTTCACTTTGTACCCCCATCTAAGCTGAAAAATAAAAAAGTTTCTCACTAGTCAACTTTTTAGATATTGCATTGCAATAGTATATGCACTTTCTCTTACATTTTATTTTTTATTTTAAAATTCAAGAACCTTCTTTGAATGCTAACTTTTCCAACATTGGCACCAAATATGGTGTTAATAGCTGTATAAGTTTCAACGTTGTATATCTTATGGTTCCGAATTTATGACGTGATATGTTTAACGCGACGTAGAATTTGCCATTAGCAAGATTTCACTATTTCAATTTATTTCAATACTTGAAAATTCTTCTTGATATGAGAAAAACACATTATTTGATAGAGAATACAATGTTCTACAAAAATCTATCCATATCTAGTAAATAAAACAATTTCTAAAATTCAGGCTAAGTTTGGCAACACTGGGCATAAGGAAAACCATTACCATTTACTCCTGTACTGCAATCTAAGGGTAAGACGCTCTATAGATCTAGTACCTTTATGATATTTTAGTACTTTCACCATCAAATCTACTACCTTTTTCCTCCTCTCCTTTTCTCATAAATACATTTGAGAGAGATAAAGGAATCTCATGAAAATTTGGAATATACGAAAATTTCACTGTTTTTGGTAACTTTTTTCTGTCTGTTTTTTTTTTCAATGGTATTTACAAGAGACATAGATGCCGTCCGGTAGCCTCCTCCAACTAATAAGTTGACTACAGTAAACAACATTACATATTTGATTATCCGTTTAAACAGTAGTAGGCTATTTGACATCAGCTATATTTGTCATACTTGTGTTACTTTAGTGGTTTTACAGTGAGTTCTAGTACGACAATTAAGCAGGGATTTTGCCAGAATTTTTAGTATTTGAGGTGTAAAGTCAAAATTGGGATGGTGTAAGTGGTTTGCACAGTTTGTATCGAATTTTGACTGTAAAAAATTTAAAGATGAGGGTTCTTTCAAGAAGGAAGAACTGCCGGGAACCGTCTAATAAAATATTAATCTCGTAAAATGTCATAAATGGGGTGAAACGAGAGCAGATAAAATGTTAGTACTTCTTCCCCAGATCTAGTACTTTTTTCTGCATAGGTTAGTATGAAATTCTTTTGTTGGGTAGACACACTGATTTGATCGTAGTGTTTTTTTTCTTTCTTTCTTTTTTCTCCACTGTTCTCGTTGGCCGCCTGTGAAATCGTTATCGCAGACTTAAAGGAGTACAGAGTGTGTTTTGAAACATTGCTTTCTGACAGATGCAAGGCGTAAAAGAAAATGTTTGATTGAAATATATTGGATCTTTTGGGACAATTGCATCAGGTTCCACAAAATTTTTGAACGGCCTCTAAATCGAGGTTTTGTATTTTCTACTGAATAAGCACATCATACTGAGTTAAATGATAGTTTGGGTTTGGCTACAATATATGTAGTTCTCTTGGGACAATACAATTGAATCAGGGACCACAAAATTTTTGAACAGCCCCTAAATCGAATTTTCGTTTTTATACGGAATAAGCACATCATACTGAGTTACGTGATAGTTTGGATTTGGTTACACTGCATTGAAAAAAAAGGTTTGGTCAGATTGACCAAAAAATAGGTACTGGTGACCAAATCGTTTGGTCAATAAAGCGCCAACCAAACGTTTGGTCACCAGCACGAAATCATTTGGTTAGGATTTGTTTGGTTGCAGGAACCTAGTATTTGGTTATCAGTACTAAATATGCGTTTGGTAATTTTGACCAAATAATGACTAAATGTAGGGTTTGGTTGGGAATACCAAAAACTTGGTTAAAATTATCCAGGTTTGGTTCTTGGAGCGAAATAATTTTGTTGTAAATATTAAACCTGCATTTAATGAATTTGACCAAAATATTTTGAACTGAAAATAAAAATAGAAATTACACTCTATTAACTCTATTAATTAAATGGGTCAAAACTTTCCTGACCTTAAGCCAACCCGTTCCTACCCCTACCCTACTTATCCCTATCTTACTCTATTGTACCCTACCCTACTCTACTACACCTTTTAAAGCGGTCCTACATATCGATGCGCAGCTGGAGCGTGTATTGTAAAGTCTACCCAAGGCGCATTTGTTACGCCAAATTTACAGTCAGTAAAATAACCAATACACATTAACTTACAGTAGAGTAATTTAAAAGAAAAAGTAAGCTTACCTCGAAACAAGTCAACTAGCTGCGGTAAGTTCCAACTTCTTAATGTGTTGCTCACGTAGAGATCCATTGTGTTGCTGCCAAGTGACAATTACTTGTCACTTCACATCACTGGTGTTGAAAGTTGGACAGTGCAGACAGAAATCTGTTTCACACACGTCCTTTGAATTTCAAACGGTGTAAACTGGCGATTGTTAGTTAAATGTGGTTTCTTTCTTCCGGTAGAAACACTATATACTTTCACTCACACGCTCAAACTTTCACACTTTCATACTCGCCATGTTTACCCAGAAATCAAGTAGATACACGTGACCTTGTAACTAAACCTTTTTGGTCAGGAAAACCAAATCTTTACCAAATCGTTTAGGATTTGGTTCGCATTACAAAATTAATCAACCAAACGTTGTGTCCAAAAAATATAGTGTTCATGACCAAACAGGTTTGGTATAAATGACCAAATTTTGGTTAAACTAACCAAATAAAGGGACCATATGCCTTGACCAAACAAATTTAGTATTCCTGATCAAGTCCTTTTTTCTGTGTGTATGTAGTACTGCATATATAAGGCGCACAAGAAAATTATTGATTGAATGAAACATATCGGATCTTCGATCAGGGTCTACAAAAATTTTAAAAGGCCCTAAATCAAGTTTTCGTATTGTCTACGGAATAAGAATATCATACTAAGTTAAGTGATGGTTTGTATTTGGCTACACTCATGGTGGAAAGACTACAAGGTGGTTGCATGCGCATGTCGTCTGGAGCGCTGTCGTGGCTGTGACGTCATCTGGTTTGCAAGAGACAACGGGAAACGGGGCAGCTTTAAGTGACAAGTGGAAATTCCTTGTTACTTTGTTCTTTTAAATGATATCGAGAATGCCTAACTGTGCAGTATACGGCTGTAGTAATTATTACAGAAAAACTAAGAGAACTAATATAAAATACTTTAAATTTCCTCAAAAAGAGGGGGAATGTCTCCAGAAATGGATTTTAGCTTGCAGGCGACAGGACAAAATAAACCTAAAATATGGCAAGTTTTACATAAAAATAATAAATAAATGCAATGATAAAAATGAAAATTCTATAAACACGATTTCATTTTGTAGTTTCTTTTTAGTATTAATAGTATGTAATAGTAGTATATAGGACTACAGTAGCTTCTGTTGATTCTGCATACAAAAATCCAATAGTACGATTTAAAAAGACGAACTTTGAGGCAAGACCCGGATTCGAAATCATGAGGGAGGGGAACCGTCAGAGGTGATCATTTCTATCATCGTTTCCTTCTACATAAGATATTGAAACAAAATTTTCCCCACAGAGGCAGGCATGTAACTCGAGAAGGGAGGCACGATGATCTAGGAGGCTTACCTCCCTCGAGCTACGCAAATGGAGAGCATTGAACGCGTTAAAGTAGTTCAGGTCCCATTTCATTCTGGAGGTCTGCATTCCCTGTAGCCTCGATGCTAAAACGGGACGTTGCACTTCAAATTAACTAACGAATGGAAGGTTCGTAATAACGATTAACGGTTACAAAGATATATAACAATGTATTAGATCAGGAGAATAAAGTATCCACCTACCATGTCAGGGCGACATTGTCGGGACATTTTTACACTCAGATTTTGAAATGTTTGTTCATTTTAATCATAACTTTGGATACATATTTAGGGGTTCCCTCCAGAATTACAAAATTAAGAATCACTGCAGTAAATTTAAAAATATGATAGATTCTCAACCAATCAAGGAAGCACGGTGGCTCAGTGGCAGAAGGCTCACCTCTAGTGCAGGGGATACTGGTCCGCTTCTCGGTCAAGTGAGTTTGTGGTGGAGAACATCGTGTCCGTGAGTTTCTCGGGGTACTCCCGCATTCTCATTCCACCAAATTCCATATTATCATTCACTTGCATTTATCTTTTGTCTTCTTTAGTCCACGGGACAGAAAAGAGAAAACTTATCAAGAAAATTAAGAAAATTATGTAATTTTATGGTTTATATGTTTTCTAGTCTAGCTGTAACACCCCTACATCGTCTTCATCTACACATAGTACTTTGTTTCTTGCTTGAAATAATGTTGCAATTTCTTTGTTTGAGGTGCTTTGTATATACATATTTATTTCTATATATTTTTAGAACACAATAGTATATGTAACATTTTATTTGGTACAAATGTTTAATAATACAGTTTGTTATGGCGTAAATTTTGACACTAATATTCAGAGAACTGTCAGTTTCACCAAACCTTTTGTTCAGATACAAATTCTATAAATAAGCGATCAGCGATTTCAAATAAGATGATTTTTTTATAAATCAAAAATAAAAACGATGTTTAAAATATTAAGTACGTGCGTCCCTGCTGAATAAAGTTTTTAACCTCCCCTGAGATTCTAACGAAACTTACATGGGAGCAATCTCTTAAAAAAAAAGAAAAAGAAAAAGAAAAAGAAAACTGTCTAAGCATAAGGAAAATATACGTACGTGCATTTCTGTTTACGAAAACCATGAATTCTCCCTTGAGATATTCTCAAAATTTATATGGGGTCATCACTAAAGAATTCTCTTTCAAGCAAAATAATAATAATAGTAAATCAAAACCGATCAATGTGTTACGAAAATATACTTGAGCGTACATAAATATATAAAAATGAAATGCATTAACGACACACTGTGTTATAGATTATTCAGGCCTATGCATACTCGAGTGTATTACTTCAGATGTTTAAAAAAGAAAAGAAAGAAAGAGAAAAGAAAAGAAAGAAAAAGCAGAAAATGTAGTGAGTAATATTGGCTTGTTCAAGCTTCAAAGTTGTTTAATATGAACTGATATTGCTGTTTCTTTTGCTATTGTAAATATCTTCCTTTGAATTCACTTAGCTTAAGCATTGATTACATACGTTTATATAATTATTGTTTGTACTAAAATTTTCACTAAAATTTAAAAGATCACTATAAATAGAAGAGAAGTTTGCGTGTAAGATACCAGCGAGCAAGGGCTTGTTAAAAGTTCATCTGACTCTCGCTGGCCACGTCTGAGACCAAGATGACGTCATGCGCCAGAGCGACAAGAATGTAGCACTGCATTGCATTCACCTTGTAGTCTTTCCACCATGGCTACACTAACATTTATATGTAGTTCTCCAGATATAAGACTTAGAAGAACATTTTTTATTGAAATATATTGGATCTTTTGATCATTATTGATCCAATGATCCAAAAGGAGCATTGGGTAAGAGTGCACTTTGTGCAGAACATTCATAGGAATCGATACTATAAATAGCAATACGAGCAATTACATTCTATTTATTTTAATAAAATGGGTTAAAACTTCCCTAACTCTAAGCTAACCCGACCCCACTTATTCCCACCTTGCGTCATGTCAACATTACAAAATCACTTGCTCTGCATAAAGTGCACTCTTGCCGAACATTCAAGTAATAAATTTCTGCGCACTTAACGAAACTTAAAAATAAGGAACATTCTCTCTGCAGGACACACTTCATTAAACATCGAAACCAATATTATTTGCTTACTATTAAATACTATCATGCTCTAACTCTTTACGAAAAGATTTTGGTTTACAATTATCGTTGCAAATTTGTGAAACTTAGATTTCATATTCAGCTGTAGGTTTACTTCTTCTGTAGTGTTGCTGCTAAAAAGGATATTAAATTTTAATCAAACAGACAAAGGAAAGAAATCACAGGATGGTCTAGAAAAAATCCATTAAGTACGCCATCTATAAGCATTTTTTATAGTATTTAATTACATCAACAAACATTTTATAAAACGGAATAATCTTACTTGACAAAAACTTATCATCTGATGTCATCGCTTAATTCTACCCATTGTTTGGAGTGGGTTCTGGAGGTCCGGACCCCTCCGAAATCTCGACTTTTTTTTTTTTTTTTGTAAATTGTGTTTAATTTTAGGAACAATTTTACAAAAATTTTAATATAATTTATCCTTGTATCGGATTTGTATCCCCAAAAATATTTTACCTCCCTACTGAAACATTTTCCTGCTTACGTTTCTCATAGTGGAAAGTATTTGCTGTAAAACTGAAATCTGCACCTAAACAAGAAGTAAAAATGGTATAAAATATTCTTAATGTAACTAACAGCATCCCCCCCCGCGTTTCTCCTCACTTTTACCCCTGAATATATCAGTTTACTTCTCCCCTCAAACTTTATTGACAAACATTAAATCATCTTTCTCTTGGTGTCACCTTTGAATATGGAAGACGTTAAAAGTAAAAATTTACATGAGTATCCGTATGCACAAGATACGATCAAGTTCTAAAATACCCTGTTTATTCAGGTTCCGTGATCAAACATAACGATGTAGTTACAGGCCCGTATCCAGAAGGGTCTAGGGGGTCGGGCCCTCCTAAATTTTTACTGGCCTCTAAAATTTTCATAGTAGGCTTGCAAATGAACTGTAATATGGTTATGAACTATAATATTTTTTGATCGGGCCTCCCCTAACTTTCACTACCCCCCTCTACATTTGGATAAGCTTGCATATGTGCATTATTTTTATTCATATTAGTTTCATTTTTTGTATATAGTTCAGTGGTGTTAGTGAATTCTTTGTTATTCTTTTAGTGATTTTTCTGGTGAGTTTTAGTGAGTTGTGTTTGCATTGGCTGGCAACAGTGCCTTCAGTGTTCTATTCAACTTGTGTCTGTGCATTCGACAATGTGTTGTGAAGTACAACTAGGCAAACATATGCATTCATAGTTTTAGAAAAACATATTTATTCATAGTCTTTAGAGAAATACAGGTACATGGTCATTCATAGACAAGATTTACATGTTCTTAACAGTGTTTTAGAGTGCTACTCAGTTTATGTGTGACCGAAGACAAAGTATGACAGTTTAGCAAGCAACCATGTGGTTTAGCAGCAAGCTAGCAACAATTAACTGCGAAAATAAGTTAAGATAAGTAATTTATTGTACTAATATTTAAGTATTATATCATTATATTAACATATGAGCAAAGCATGTCATATTTATCATATTAACGCATGTACTTTTGAATAAGAATTGAAGCAAGTAACAGCTAAACTATTCGTTAAGTCTTATTTCTCGATCCTCCATGATATCTGGGAGAATCAGTAATATGGGTTTAATCATACAATTCATTAGCTGTGGTTGTGATATTCGTGATTTGTAAATAAGGTACATAAACATATCGCCCCTTTATACATCATCAACATTTTCGGGCTGGCTATGGGCCTGTGTAGTTCATCTTGAAATACGCGGATACTGTTTGTGAATTTGCAATGTAGATAGCAGCATAGTGCAGCTCTCATACTTTCTACAGGGCGCCGTTAGAAAAGAGCAGCGTTTCATACATATACTACAAATGGCAACAACAGAATGTGATCATTCTCATCCTCCACTTGCGTATTGAGTCACTTATCGCAATTCATCGACAACTCAGTGAGACATGTGAAGCTGTGATGGGTGTGAAAAATATACGTTCGTGGTCTCGAAAGCTTAAA
>NC_137456.1:20744099-20862246 GCF_964235325.1 Thermobia domestica | reverse complement strand
ATGCCTAAAGGCGTTTTAAAAAATAAAATTAATTCAAATGTACTTGTAGTTATTGGTGCACCCCATGCAGAAAATCCTGTATCCGGCCCTGGATTGCGCGAATGGAAGAATTTGTTATGGAGAACCGCCGATTAAGTGTGTGCGGTATCGATTCTAGACTGAGCATTTCCTCGTGGGATCTGTTGAGATTGATCTGCATAAAGTCCTAAAAAATGCGAAAAGTTTCTTCAAGGTGAGTTCCACGAATGCTGGTTGTTGGAAACAAAGATTAGCAGATATCATTGTGTCAATTAATGCCAACACGTAATGACGCCAAGAATTAAGCTTTCATTTCGTCAATTTGTGACAATGGATGAGCCATAGGTACTGCTTTCCAAACCTGAAACGAAACGACAGTCGCTCACAATAGAAGAACACAGATCCCCGCTACCAAAGACATTTCGGGTTACCGTCAGTGTTCAAAGCATCACAGTGACACCTACATCTTACGAACATATTTAGAAGAATAAATTCATTCCAACATTGTAAGCATAACGATTCGAGAAGCTTTTTCATGTGACTTCCCACCAAGACAATGCTCTTGCTCATCAGACACTTCAAACTCAGGATTTTCTTCTTAACGACTTTGAAATGGTGTCCTTTTTCAGAAAATATTTTTAAAAAACTCTTAAATAAGTATATAGGTAATTTAAAGAGTCCCTTCGTGGCCAAGCAGTTAGCGTACTCGCCTATGGCGTGGGAGACCCGAGTTCGACTCCCGGCTGTAGCTCATGTGGTTCGAATTCGACGTTAATCACTAGGGAAAAGGACGTTAAACTCAAAATGAACTCAACTCATGAATTATTTTAAACGGTAAGTCAAGTTTCATGTGCCTAACCTTAAGAGATTTCAAGATATGAATATATTATTATAATAATTACAACTTTGCCCTCTCTTCCAAGTTGAATTTCCAAAAACTCTTTTTTAGTGGTACTTTAGGTGACAAACTCTATGTAACGTCCAAAATGTTAGGATTCTTGCTTGAGTGATTCGACCCAGATGATCGGTCAGTCAGTCAGGATTTAATTTTGATGTTTAATTAATTCTATGTTATAATGCAAAAACCAAGGTTGTTTATCCGTATTTAACCCTCCAATACGCGCGCGGGCTACCATTGTAGCCCAGCGTTTTTATTTTCCTTGCTGCAAAGTAATGCGAGATGATAACTCAAAGGGTGTCTGTGTACCTTTCTATCAACTATCATTCTGCGTGTTTAGTGTGTGGTCAAACGTAAAATCGAGAGGAGCTTATTGTTATTCTGCTTGAAAGTTTCTTGGGCTACACCTGTAGCCGCGCGACTATTGCTGTCACAAATGTTCCAAAACGTCAAAGTTTCTTCATTATAGTTTTAGTGTTGATCAGATGGTCAATGAGTTTCAAAAATGCCAATTCTGATGCGGCATGTTTTCTAGATGGCGATAGTTAACATTTTGAGACCACATAAATTCATTTCTCGGACACAGAAATAGTGAAAATTCAGAAGATGTGACTGAGAATTCCGGGCGGCAGGAATCACTGATACCTATTGATAATAGTAGTAAAGACAGTTCTGAAGTAAATTGTTATGTAGTAAAAGACAATCTCAAATGGAAATAAGTCACTCCTACTCGTAATATTTGCGCTCGTGCTCATAATATTGTGCTTTGTTTTCCAGGACCTAAAGGTGGGGGCAGGTCTGCGTTGTCGGAGCTTGAATATCTAGAAGTGCTTTTAGATGCAGTAGTAGTCCCCCCGTTATGGCGAACTGAGTCAGCAAAAATTTTCTCGATTTTGATTGGCTGAGAGAGGTCACGTGACGTTAGGCCCCGCCCACGCGGGAAATTCAAATTTTTTAGGTCACGTGGTATGACGTCATGAGTCACCCTGCGGGAAATCCCTCATTCTCTTTTATGACATGGATTTTTGAAATTTGTTCCCTTTTACGGGTAAGATGTGTGTTTTGATTGGTTGATAGCTGTCACGTGATTTTAGACCCTGCGATATTTGAAATTCGTTCCCTTTTACGGGTAAGATGAGTGCTTTGGTACCACGATGATGATTGGCTGACAGAGGTCACGTGATCTTAGGCCCTGGGATTTTTAAAATTCGTTCCCTTTTATGGGTAAGATGAGTCCTTTGGTACCACGATGATGATTGGCTGATAGAGGTCACATGATCTTAGGCCCTGGGATTTTTAAAATTCGTTCCCTTTTATGGGTAAGATGAGTCCTTTGGTACCACGATGATGATTGGCTGATAGAGGTCACGTGATCTTAGGCCCTGGGATTTTTAAAATTCGTTCCCTTTTATGGGTAAGATGAATCCTTTGGTACCACGATGCTGATTGGCTGATAGAGGTCACGTGATCTTAAGCCCTGTGACTTTTGAAATTCGTTCCCTTTTTATGAGTAAGATGAGTGCTTTGGTACCTCGATTCTGATTGGCCGACAGAGGTCACATGATCTTAGAGCCGCCACACGGTGAACAGAATACGTGGGAAAACCCCTCACTCATTTGTTTCCATGTTACGGGTAAGATGATTGCTTTGGTACCACGATGTTGATTGGTTGATAGAAATCGCATAATCTTACACACCCACCCCAATGCTAGACATTCAGAGTGCTATGACGACGATCCACCCTAGACCTGGATTTTAGAATTTTGTTCCCTTTTATGGTTATCCTTAAAGTTCCCATGGAGGGTTCAACCTCCTCTTAAATAACCTTTTTGGTATCATGATATTGTAGTGAAGTTTACATTAAATATTATCATTCTCTTTGGCAGATAAGATGATTACCAGCTTTTTTACCTTGATGGAGATCCTGTCCTTGAATTAGTAGCCTATGTCTCTGGAAGTAACAATGGTGAAAGAGAGGTGTCGCTTGTAGATTTCTTATAACACATTGTTGTGAGTTTCAGCGATTTTTTAAACGCTCAGTAAGCGCTTCATTAATGGAAACAGCGTTGCCAGATTTTTTTTTTACCTAAACTGCTCCGATTCTTTTCGAAACGGTTCCGCAGAGTGCAAGAAATTTTAAACTAAAAATTTTTTCGAACTAAAAAATTTCAAAACTAAAAAATTTTAAACAAAAATTTTCAAACAAAAAATTTTCGAACTAAAAATTTTGAAACAAAAAAGTTTCAAACAAAAAATTTTCGAACCCAAAAAAAATTTCGAACTAAAAAAAAATTGAAACAAAATTTTGTCGAACTAAAACATTTTTTAAAAACAAAAGTTTCGAACTAAAGATGTAAATCACATCTAAAAATTTTCAAATCAAACTTTTTATCGAACTAAACTTAAAATTTTCGAACTAGAAATTGAAACCAAGTTTTAGAAAAATCCTAAGAAATGTTTCTCCAGGAATCGAACTCAGGTCTTTCAAATCAAAGATGTGTATGCTAACCGCTTAAATGAATTCGGTTTTAATCGATCTTGGTGGGTTTCGAACCATGGTCCTTGAAAAGGATACACATATACTTTAAGAAAATAAATCTGACAGTGTAACGCTTCTCAAATCAAACTTTTTATCGAACTAAACTTTTAAAATTTTCGAACTAGAAATTGAAACCAAGTTTTAGAAAAATCCTAAGAAATGTTTCTCCAGGAATCGAACTCAGGTCTTTCAAACCAAAGATGTGTATCCTAACCGCTTAGCTATGAATGAATTCGGATTTAATCATGCTTGGTGGGTTTCGAACCATGGTCCTTGAAAAGGATACACTTATACTTTAAGAAAATAAATCTGACAGTGTAACGCTTCCGTTCGTGGATGAAAATAAAATGCTTATAGACTTCTTTGTGTGACGACATAGAAGCACATATGATTGAAAATGCAAACGTTAGCGGATGTTGTATTACTTTTGTTTTACTACGAAAGTGTCAGCATGATTCATGGAAAAAAAGCAAACATTGACATTCTCGTATGGAATATGAGGAAAATGAAATGTCGTCACAGTTACGACAGGTAGTGACATGATCCTGGCAGAAGGGAATTGGCATCGGAATTGCGATACTAGATGTTGTAACTATTGAGAAACGTGAATGACGTCACAATCGATTGTTACACATCGTTTTGGTTCGTGATTCATGACAAAAGCAGCGAGCGTTTTGATTGGTTCGTTGTGATGTCATTTTATAAATTTCCTCGTTTCTGATTGGTTGACAGTGACGTCGTTTTCACAACGATCTAAATAAAAATCTAAATTTCATTTTTCAAATCCTACACCGCTCTCAACTATCGTGTGAGAAGGTCTGTTCTTGAAAAGTGTCTTTATTTAAGAAGCTTTACTGCACCGACTTTTTGTTCATTGAATTTGAGGTAAGTTCAGTGAGATTTTATTTTTCACACAAGATTCCAAAATCATTTTTATTTTATATTTGTGGGCGGATCACGAATACACTGTTTTACTTTTAGTACGAAATATTTATGCTATGAAGAAATTAGTGGAATGGGAAAGTGGGAGTACGAATCAGGATCTCCACACATTAAAAGTAAGCACGATAAATGATATGGTTTAGCGTCCCTTCAGCGAGCACCCGTCGGGAATTGAACCATGGCCAGAAAATGTGTGCGCTTAGTTTTGAAAAGAATGCATTACAAAATTTCTAAAACTATGCCTGAGAATAATATGGTTCGATTCCCATTGAAAGCATTAGCGTCCCTTCAGCTTAACGTGATATTCGAGCAACCACCCGGGATTGAACCTGGGCCAGAGGTGTGTACGTCAACCATTTAGCTTAGTTTTGAAAAGAATGTATGATAACGCATGAGAATATTAAATTTCAGAAAAGGCTTGACAACGCTCCGACGTGGGAAAGCAAACCCCACCGAGGATTGAACCAGAGCCTTCCACGTTAGAAGCATGTACGCTAACCGCTTAAATAAAAAAGAGTGCATGAATATTTGGTTAAAAGATTTACGCTATACAGATTTTGTTTTGACAATTACGTATGTGTAACGTTAATGGTTGGTGAATCTCTTCAACTTGCAAACGCATCATTTAAAGGTCGTTGTGAGTAGAAAAAATGCTTACGCGTACTTTCTAACATCTGAGTACTGTTGAAACATTCATTCATTTCATGCATTCTTTTTTTATCACTATAGAATGGTAGGTCAGTTACATGCTGATGTAATGGTCTCGAGTTTGACAGCAATAAAACACACATTTCAGTAACATAATTATTTAAAAAAAAACTTTGATTTCTAGTACATGTGCTTTCATAATGAGATTCTGAACGTCACCGCCAGGAATCAAACTCAGGACCTTTACATGAATTGCTTAGTTAAGAATTTATCATGAATGTTATGATTTCCTGGGCTAAGAGGTTAGCATACGTGCCTTTGGCGTGGGAGACCAGGGTTCGATTCCCGGCGGGGAGCTCATGTGGTTCGGATTCCACGTTAATCAGTAGGTCCACGTCTCATATAGCCTCGCTGCTGAAAGGGACGCTAAACTAAAAAATCAAAAAATCAACTCAAATTCACGCTGCTCAATTCCTTTTTTCCCATTACATATTTGTTTTACCGTACCTGTTTGTTGTTTTCATTTTTTAATCATGGCCGAATCGGGTTTTACTGTTCGCAATGAAATCACTCGTCATTATAGACGATTTATGTACGTTTATGTATTATGAGGTGTGCACGTCAACCATTTAGCTTAGTTTTGAAAAGAATGTATGATAACGTGTGAGAATATTAAATTACAGAAAAGGCTTGACATGCCCCGACGTGGAAACAAACCCACCGAGGCTTGAACCAGGACCTTCCACGTCCGAATCATGTACGCTAACCGCTTAGTCACAATAATAATAAAAAAAAATACGCTATACAGATTTTGTTTCGACAATTACGTATGTCTATCGTTAATGTTTGATGAATCTCTTCAACTTGCAAACGCATCATTTAAAGGTCGTTGTGAGTGGGGAAAAAAATGCTTACGCGTACTTTCTAACATCTCAGTACTGATGAAACATTCATTCATGCATTCTTTTTATCACTATAGAATGGTAGGTCAGTTAAATGCTGATGTAGTGCTCTCGAGTTTGACAGCAATAAAACACTCATTTCAGTAACATAATTATTTAAAAAAAACTTTGATTTCTAGTACATGTGCTTTCATAATGAGATTCTGAACGTCACCGACAGGAATCAAACTCAGGACCTTTACATGAATTGCTTAGTTAAGAATTTATCATGAATGTTATGATTTCCTGTTTATCAGGTGATTAAGATTTTTCTTTCTTCTTTTCTTTTGTAGTAAATTCACGCTGCATAATTCCTTTTTTCCCCACATTACATATTTGTTTTACCGTACCTGTTTGTTTGTTTTCATTTTTAACCATGGCCGAATCGGGTTTTACTGTTCGCAATGAAATCACTCGTCATTATAGACGATTTAACATTGAGGGCAGAATGCTCGAAATTCAATTCAACGCACCGCCCGTAGGAACCGATATCATACAGTATGTACATAATAGTTTCCAAGCAATGCTGGACCATTTGTTAGCCAATGTCGACGATGAGGCGATGGTTGGTTTATCAGTAATATCGCCACGGAACACAAATAAACCATTTTGGGTGAGTTTTCGCCAAGCACGAAACTTGACACTGGAAACGATGTGGGCCTCATTCGAAAGAGTGTTACAAAGTAACAATGCATTTCTCCTGCACGAGCCATTCACCGTTCATTTCCATCGTGTGGATATTCCAAGAGGATACGGATATGGAGATCGTTTAGCACAAGGAATACTTCAAAATGAAGAATTGTTACGTTGCAAGCGTGGGATTGTACGTGTAAAAAATCAAGATTCAAGGTGCCTGGCGTACGCCCTTGTTATTGCTATTGGCCTGAAAAAATACAAGAATGTAGATGTAAAACGACATAAGCAGTATAAAGATCAATCGAAATGTATTGTGGACGATGAAGTGAATGCGTTATGTTCAAATGCAGGAGTGAATTTGGATCATGGTGCCAGTGTAAATGAAATTCGACAATTCCAGACATACCTCAAAGAATATAAAATTACAGTGTATACTAGTTTCACAGGCCGTGACATCATGTACGAGGGGCCCAACGATGAAAATCGCACTCCCATAAATTTGATTTGTTTGGCTGGCCATTTTGATATCATTCAATCCTTAACTGCTTGTTTTGCAACCAAGTTCTACTGTGAAGCGTGCCATAAAAAGTATAGTAAACGCAATGAACATGTAAAAAATTGTCCTGTAACATGCTCCAAATGTTTACAGAGACCTCTATGCGACAAGAACCAAACACCGATATTTTGCAAAGACTGCAATCGTCAATTTTACGGCGAAGAATGTTTTAATAATCATCGTAATATTGTATATCATCGTGGGGAATCTGTATGCAAAATGGTGAAGCAATGTACTAAATGCTACAGAGTATATTCTTTTGTGCATACAGGACAACGACTTCATGATTGTAATGAGATCTTTTGCAATGTTTGTAAGAAGATTGTTCCAGGATCGCATCAATGTTTTATGCTTCCTGATCGACAATGCTTGAAACCTGGTGTTCCTTCACTCATGCACGCAAAGAAAGCCTTGTTGATATTCTATGATATAGAATCTATGCAGGACAAAAATATTGGCGATAATACGTATGTATACATTCCAAATTTATTGGTTGCACAACAAGTATGTTATGCATGTGTTGAAAACAATAATATCCAGCAGTCTTGCAGTACGTGTGGTCAGCGCCAGCATATTTTCCAAGGAGAGGATCCAGTTTATGATTTTCTCCAGTACTTGCGGGAACGTCGTCCCAATATAAATAGGATTTTCTGTGTCGCGCACAACGCTAAGGGATACGATGGACATTTCATCCTAAAGACCATGGTCGAACAATGCCAATGGAGACCTGACGTCATATTAAATGGGACCAAGATACTGAGTTTAACTTTGAATAATCTGACGTTCATTGACTCGTTGAACTTCCTACCTATGGCATTAAGTAAATTGTCAAAAGCGTTCAATTTACCCGCAACCAAAGGCTACTTTCCGCATTTCTTCAACACCAAGGAGAATCAATCGTATATTGGACCACTTCCAGAAACAAAGTATTATGGTGCAGATGAAATGGCCGTCGAAGACAGAAACAAGTTCATGCATTGGTACAACGATCATCGTAATGACACGTTTGATTTTCAGAAAGAAATTCTCAAGTATTGTATTCAAGATGTCAATGTACTGCGACAAGCATGCGTTTCGTTTATGACGTCATTTGAAACAGAAACCAAAGTGAATCCCTTCTTGGAGACGATCACGATTGCCAGTGCTTCCAATTTAGTATTCCGCCGGAATTTCCTTAAACCCAACACCATAGGAATTCTACCGGCACATGGCTATCGATGGAGAAGTACCCAATCGATCGCTGCAATGCAATGGCTGGCCTACATTGAAAAAACCGAAGAAAAACAAATCTTACATGCGGCCCGACAAAAAGAAGTGTTTATTGCGGGATTCCATGTTGATGGTTACTACCAAGATCCTGAGACGTTAGAGGAGCACGTCTACGAGCATGCCGGCTGCTTTTATCACGGGTGTAAAGTATGTTTTACTACAGGCCGTAATCAGCCCATCTACAGCAATCCAGAAGACACCATGGAATTCCGTTATGAACGAACGCAAAGAAAAAATGCAAGACTGCGTGAATTGGGGTACATTGTACATGAAATGTGGGAGTGCGAATTTAATCAGTTCTTAAAACAAAATCCTGCAATGGCGACGTATCTGAAGAATCACCCGTACATGAACCGCAGACCATTAAATCCAAGAGATAGTTTTTTTGGAGGAAGGACCAATTGCGTGAAATTGTACCACCAAGTCGACGAAAAAGCGGGGGAAGTAATAAAATATTTCGATATTGTCTCGCTTTATCCTTACATAAATAAGTGTGCTAAATACCCTGTAGGCCATCCTAGAATTTATCTACAGGGTGATGAAAATATACCACCAATAAATAAAGTCAATGGTCTAATCAAAATGTCGATATTACCAAGTCGCCATCTTTATCATGGTCTCCTGCCTTACCGATGTAACAAGAAACTATTGTTTCCACTGTGTGCTGCGTGTGCCGAAGAAATGAACCCAGACCCTACAGCAACGTGTACACACAACGATCAGGAGCGATGCCTCACTGGAACATGGGTATCATATGAAATCCAGAAAGCAGTAGAATTAGGATATCAACCAGTGGAAATTTTTGAAATTTGGGATTATGACATTGAACAATATGATCCCATCACGAAAACAGGTGGCTTGTTCACGGAATATATCAATACATTTTTAAAATCAAAAATGGAAGCGTCTGGCTGGCCTAGTTCCTGTGTGACCGAAGAAGACAAATCAAAATTCATACAAACCGTCCTGGAGCGTGAAGGTATTGCATTGGATCCGTCCAAAATTGAAAATAATCCTGCACGAAGAAGTTTATCTAAGCTTTGTGGGAACTCTCTTTGGGGAAAGCTTTGCCAGCGTACAAACTTTAGCCAGACCACAATTATTGATCGGCCGGAAGAATTTTATGAAAAACTCACTTCCCCCGACATTAAACTCCATCAAATTGTACCCATCAATGATACGATGTTGTATGCGTTCTGGGAGTACAATGAACATGTGCCTGTTCAAAACCGAAACACCAATGTCGTGTTAGGTGCATTTACAACATGTCAGGCACGTCTGGAACTGTACAAGTACCTGGAAATGTTGCAGGAACGTGTTTTATATTTCAACACGGATTCTGTGATATTTACGGAGAAGCCCGGGGAGCCAACCATTGAACCTTCAACGTACTTGGGATGCTTATCGAATGAGATGGAATCTTACGGACCACGAGCATACATCAAGACATTTGTCAGTGGAGGACCAAAAAATTACAGCCTAGAAATATACAATCCGGATACCAACGTCACCAGTTACATATGCAAAATTAGAGGATTTACATTAAATTACAATGCAGGACAACAATTAAATTTCAACACGCTAAAAGAAATGATTACAAATCAATGCCGTGGACAAGTCACCATAACTATCCCCCATAAGATATGCAGGACCAAAGACCATACCATCGTCACACGCAAAGAAGAAAAAATGTACAGTATCCAGTACACAAAACGTCGATTTAAAGAATTCAATTCCTATGATACGGTTCCGTACGGGTACGTTAAAAAACAGAAGATGGAACTGGAAAAAGAAGATGAAGAAGAAAAAACTGTAAACACCCAATAAGGCCGCCATTTCTTTTTTCCTTTTCCTTTTCTTCTTTCCCTTCCTTAACCACAAAGCAGCAACACCAAGAAGAAAAAAAACGCAGTACCCACAAGAGTTCATAAACCATCAACACAACCATCAGTGGAAGAAATGCAGTCATCTCGTACCGAAGGAGGAACCTTGACCATAAAGGAGCAACACCTAGAAAAATGCAATACCCAGAAGAGTTCATAAACATCCATCGGTGAAAAAAATGCAGTGATCCTGTACCCGAGGAGGAAGATGAGCCTAAGCAGATCCATCATTTACGAGTAAGTTTTATTTCTCTCTTATCAATATTGACTCATTTTTATTGTTTCAGAAAAAAGAAATTCTTAAAGTAATCCGTCGTTTCTTCTTTTTCTTTACAGGATACGGCTACAAGATTCGAAGATGATGACGCGTCCAAAATATTCATTAACTAGATCCTGTATTTATTATGTTAATAAATTGTATGAGAAGAGCACATACCTTTCGTTAAATACAACAAGTTGAAAAAAATATGTTTTATTATTTCTTGAAACCCTGAACACTTGTTTTCAAATCATGGTAATCTTGAAAATTTAAGGTGGAAAATATATTCAAGATTTGGTTTACATGATTTTGTTCGAAAAATAATTAAAGAATTTTTAGTGTCCAAAATTTGGTTTTTAATTTAGTTCAAAAATTGATTTGAAAATTTTCAAATGTGGTTTACATCTTTAGTACGAAACTTATTTTTAAAAATTGGTTCGAAATTTTTTTAAAATTTTTAGTTCGAAAAATTTTGATTTGAAAATTTAGTTCGAAAGTTTTTAGTTTAAAATATTTTTCGAAAAATTTTTAATTTTTTTAGTTCGAATTTTTTTTGGGTTCGAAAATTTTTTAAATTCCTTTTAGTTCGAAAATTTTTTGTTTTGAAAATTTTTGTTTAAAATTTTTTAGTTTTGAAATTTTTTAGTTCGAAAAATTTTTTAGTTTAAAATTTCTTGCACTCTGCGGAACCGTTTCGAAAAGAATCGGAGCAGTTTAGGTAAAAAAAATCTGGCAACACTGTTTCCATTAATGAAGCGCTTACTGAGCGTTTAAAAAATCGCTTAAACTCACAACAATGTGTTATAAGAAATCTACAAGCGACACCTCTCTTTCACCATTGTTACTTCCAGAGACATAGGCTACTAATTCAAGGACAGGATCTCCATCAAGGTAAAAAAACTGGTAATCATCTTATCTGTCAAAGAGAATGATAATATTTAAGGTAAACTTCAGTACAATATCATGATACCAAAAAGGGTTATTTAAGAGGAGGTTGAACCCTCCATGGGAACTTTACGCATAACCATAAAAAGGGAACAAAATTCTAAAATCCAGGTCTAGGGTGGATCGTCGTCATAGCACTCTGAATGTCTAGCATTGGGGTGGGTGTGTAAGATTATGCGATTTCTATCAACCAATCAACATCGTGGTACCAAAGCAATCATCTTACCCGTAACATGGAAACAAATGAGTGAGGGGTTTTCCCACGTATTCTGTTCACCGTGTGGCGGGTCTAAGATCATGTGACCTCTGTCGGCCAATCAGAATCGAGGTACCAAAGCACTCATCTTACTCATAAAAAGGGAACGAATTTCAAAAGTCACAGGGCTTAAGATCACGTGACCTCTATCAGCCAATCAGCATCGTGGTACCAAAGGACTCATCTTACCCATAAAAGGGAACGAATTTTAAAAATCCCAGGGCCTAAGATCACGTGACCTCTATCAGCCAATCATCATCGTGGTACCAAAGGACTCATCTTACCCATAAAAGGGAACGAATTTTAAAAATCCCAGGGCCTAAGATCACGTGACCTCTGTCAGCCAATCATCATCG
This sequence comes from Thermobia domestica, assembly GCF_964235325.1. Taxonomy (NCBI): domain Eukaryota; kingdom Metazoa; phylum Arthropoda; class Insecta; order Zygentoma; family Lepismatidae; genus Thermobia; species Thermobia domestica. The sequence continues at coordinate 20,850,100 of NC_137456.1, read as the reverse complement.
TGGTACCAAAGCACTCATCTTACCCGTAAAAGGAACGAATTTCAAATATCGCAGGGTCTAAAATCACGTGACAGCTATCAACCAATCAAAACACACATCTTACCCGTAAAAGGGAACAAATTTCAAAAATCCATGTCATAAAAGAGAATGAGGGATTTCCCGCAGGGTGACTCATGACGTCATACCACGTGACCTAAAAAATTTGAATTTCCCGCGTGGGCGGGGCCTAACGTCACGTGACCTCTCTCAGCCAATCAAAATCGAGAAAATTTTTGCTGACTCAGTTCGCCATAACGGGGGGACTACTACTGATGCAAACATGTTGAGACTTAAGGTTGATTTTACCAATATTTACATTGACAATATTAGATTGAGATTTGTACTTAATCGTGATGCAAAATTTACAGACGAGATTGTACGTGCCCTTATTGACATTTTGATGCTTTTGATGAGTGGTCAATGCTTGAAGGAAAGTGTGCATTGACCACTCACCACTTGTGTGCAGAACATGCTTAGAAGGACATTAATACGGAAACATAAAAAGAAAAATATATGTGTAAATAGCATATGTAAAATTATTCAAAATCGTAATCAAACTTTGATACCAGAAACTCGTTATGCTGAAAAGGTATATGTTTTATGGATAATGCGTTTATTTGTAATATTTGTAAAATTTTTGAAAAATTATAATTAATTTTTAAAGAATTCTAACACATATGTTTAAGAGGAAGGAAAGTTTAAAATGCGCCAGATTGGTCCATTTATTGATAAATACAAATAACTTTTATTCTTTTCCTGTATCACTTTTGAAAAAATGAAGGGTGTTGGTCTTCTTTGTATAAATATAGCTTTCAAAATAAACATATTTCTCAAATTGTTTATAAAACCTTTAAAACAGGTTATAAAAACAATTTTCTACAAGAAAGACAGAAATATTAACAAAGCTAGGCAACATAATAAAATAAAAGCAAATGGGCTACAGCGGTAGCCCGCGCGACTATCCACGTCACAAAAATCCACGCGCGTATTGCAGGGTTAAGAGTATAATCCTGCACTGTAATGCAAAATCTTAAGGTTTTTTTTGGGGGGGGGGTAAGTTCCCATATAACCTTACGCTACTGAAGATTATACATGCGTGTTTATTGGGTATGTAGGCCTGCATGTATAACTTTGCGTTGTAATGGAAGATTTGAAGTTGTTACTCGCATGCAGTATTTGAATATGCAATTGTTCGTCGCAAGATGAAAACAAAAGATATATTGTAAATTTATTGTCTCGATTCTCGTCTCCGAAATGAGATGACAAGTACCTTTTAAAATTGGAGACGGGACCAAAAATTTCAACACTAGTTCACATAACTCTTCGATCTCAAACACCGTTCTAGTGGTCCATGATTTATTCTATAAAACCATAAACTATTCATAAACTGATCTACGAATAGGGATGCGCACGAGACAAGTCGAGACAGAATTTTCCTGACAAAATTCGAGTCGAGACACAGCTCTTCCAATAGAGAAGAATACATTTTTCGAGTCGAGACATCACTTTTACAGCACATTTTCGAGACGAGACAGCCTCAAATCTTGTCTCGTGCGCACCCCTATGTACAAACAAAATGAAGAACACACGAAAATCATTACACAACATTTTTTTGTTTTATCTATATTATAAAATTGAAAGTGAATATGTTTGTGACTCTCAATCTCTTGAACCACTTGACCGATCTTGATCAAATTTTCAACATAGATGAGGTTCGGATGGTCTTCATAATTTCATTTTGAGGATGCATTTTAGGGAAGGAGGAGGAGGAGAAACATTTAAAAATAACCGAAAATGATCGATATTAGAGTCGAATCTATAGTTTTCGGGGTGGCTGAGATGAACAGCGACATTCCGATGCTGTTACCCACAACATGGAGGAGTTGAGATCATGTATATAATCATCGAAAATGACCGATATTAGTGATGAATCCATAGTTTTCGAGGTCGCTGAGAAAAACGGTGTCACTTCTGATGCCGTTTAAATCCAAATTCAGTCCGCCACTTTTTGGGGGCAGGGAGGTGGAGATACATAAAAATGATCAAAAATGATCAATATTAGTTTCAAACTCGTAGTTTTAGGATGTGATATTTTCGTTGCCGTTTAAATTCAAATTCAGCCACGCAACATGGGGGAGGATTCTGGGATAAAATATAAATATGATCAAAACACCGATATCAGAAAACGCTTTATTAATACTAAAAACTGACTGACTAACGGAACATGTTACTATTTTTTCCTTAATTTAACGCAGCGAAGCGGGTATTTGATGTTAGTAATAAATATGGTTTAAAAGTTACTTATCACACCCCATGTAGATCTCTCGTAACGCGGAAGAAGTTTGAGAACTTCTGGATAAAATTAAGAAAAAAAAATATCAGAGCATAATTTTTTATACATACATTTGCAAGAGGAACGAGACAAGAAATATTTATATGAGAATCGAGACGAGACAAAATGTTATTTCTCGTCTCGTCTCGCGTCGTGGGGAACAGTAAGTAGGTTATACTTGGAAAGTATTTCACCCCATATAAGCTTAAACCTAAAAATGGATCTGGAAAAGTAAGGGGACGCATGACGTCACGCCGTGCCTATCTTTGCCCATTGTAATTTTTAGTAAGTGGAGGGATGCCATAGATACGAGGACTGATCCGGAAATAAGGTTCCCAAAGAGCTCCAGCCGCACGGGAAGGTGCGATGCGAAATCCGGCAACATCGCTGTGCGCTGCTGTTCCCCCACTCGCGATTCCTCCCGGCCGCGCTTCACTATGCCGCTCAGTTTTGGTTCAGCAGCCGTCCGAGATGGAGATGTCCATTGTTGCTAACGCCAAGTGCGAGATTCGTTCCGTAATTCGCTTTTTGCACGCCAAAGGGACTCCACCCGTGGATATTCATCGTCAGTTCACAAAGGCGCACGGCGACAATTGTATGTCCGTTCAACACTTCCGAAAGTGGTACAGGGATTTTAGTGCCAGTCGGAAGGACGTCTAAGATGAAGAACGGATTGAAAGACCGTCACTTTGCGTGGACTGTCATGCTCCACCCTCCGTATAGTCCGGACCTCGCGCCTAGCGATTATCACTTGTTCCCGTAGTTGAAGGAACACTTGAGTGGCCAACGCTTCCGGAGCGACGATGAAGTCAAAGATGAGGTGAAACACTTCCTCAACGGGTTGGCGGCAGAGTTCTACGGCATAAGGATACAGAAATTGGAGCACCGTCTACAAAAATGAAAAATAGAGCAAAGCATCTTCTTTCCAACAATGTACATTGCTATGAGAATAAATAATGTTATCTATTTGTAAAATTGATGGGAATCTTATTTCTGGATCTACCCTTTTCTGCAAATGAGGAAACGGTGTCTCCGCTTTCCTTTCACTTTTACCTCTGGTTGTAAGGAAAAATTCGTTTAATGTGTGTTCAGCTTTAACAAGTATGTCCCTGTACTTATCTTCATTGATGTATTGGAAAAAGGATGTTTCATTCATTTTATTAGTATTAAAGACTTATCCTATAAGGTGATTAGTAAATATTATGTAACAAGTACATCAGAAAAGACGGCTTAAGTATTACGTAATACAAGAACCATTTTTCATTTGCCTTCAAATCACGGAATAAAGGGCACGATTTAAGTCTTAAAGACTACGTTACATGATTCAAGAGTATCCCACGCCTGTTTTTTGTGCTTAACAACTGGTAATAACAGATTAAACAAAAAGTAGTTTTCATTAACGAAATGAAAATAGAATCTGGATGGAACAAACGATAGCATAATATGCAGATGATAACATTTGTTTATGCATCAACTATTTATTCATATAAAAAATTTTGCTGTTTACCAGTAGATGGGTCTGTTTTTCACACAAGATCTTTTTTTCACGAAAGCAAATGCATTTTTAAAAGGAAAAAAAATTAGAAAACCTTTTTATATTTATTTTTGAAGTATAGACGAATATTTATTTTAAAAAAAGCATTAAATATTCTTAACTTGGGGTTTACCTTAGTCTTCATATTTACCAATTATAAATTTTAATTTTGAAATTATAATGTAAACATTATGTTATTTTTAGCTAATTCTCTGAGAGAAGCTTACTCAACTTCTCTATAAGAAAGGTGGTTATGTAAATTTGTATTTTATGCTCACTAACCATAAATCTGGATTAAATAATTTATTACATTTTTTTATAAGCTTCATGTTTTGTTATACTATTATTTTTCCTCTTTATTTCTCTACATTTTCAGTTTAGTAAAAGCAACTACAATATTATTCATCTGCGTCCTAAATTACGTGTTTTCTCTCTTGTAGTTCACTTATTTATTCGTGTTTTCGTGCTTAAACGATCTCTTTTTCTTCTTTTCCTTTCTTGGAAATACACCTTTCCCGGATTGACCTGGCCATGCTGAGGTATTCTGCTATGCGGTTCACTGAAACTTTTACGGTACATAATTAATTATAATTTTTTGCCAACGTCATAGCTTCAAACCCATTGAGATAGCTAATATAAAGTACTAAAGATGACCTGATGCGAGATCTTTCATGATATCGAACTCGCATATATCGAATCAATCCACCATATTGGAAGAGGATAGAGAGTTGTTTTTCACATAAGGTTCCATAGTAATTTACGTCTGTTTTATTGATTGTCTGTGCTCCTATGAAAGAAATTGTACGACAAAAAAAATTACTATCGAACTTCATAATATGTCAAAGATAGGTTCTTCATTTTCTATCTTCTTTTGCCCTGTAACAGTCAATAATATAATGTGGTTGTGTAGTTTGTAATAACATTGGGAGAATAGGCATATGCATTGTTTTTACACTGTCAAAAGGCTCGTAAAGACAACTACCTAGAGAATTGTCAAACCATTATTATTTGCATATTTATTTAACTATATGTTTATGAGTTGTTGGAAATTTTGCCTAAATTATGTAACGTACTAGTGTTCTGTGACACCTTGCCAAGGCAACTGCTCGGTTGTGGAGGGAGTAGGCCTACTTTGCCTATGTTAAAAATTGCTAATGATGGAAATCGCTGCATGAAATAATCCTAACTCACTGTTAAATGGAACAATAGGCCTATCTCTCATCAGGTCTGCATCCAGGAGGGTCTAGGGGGGCCGGGCTCCCCTAAACTTTTGTTGGCCCCCTAAATTTTTCGCGGTAGGCTTGCAAATCAACTATAATATGGTTGGATCGGGCCGCCCTAACTTCTGCCGGCCCCCCCTACATTTTTGGGTTGGCTACGGGCCTGTCTCTCATACAAGACGCACATTATTTATCGATATTCAGTACAAAAAAGAAAAGTATATTTGTAAATAGGTTTACATTCACTTTAGCAGACTGTTCTATCAAATCGAAAATTTATATTTCATATATAGTAGGGCTATATCATTATTTTTGTTTTGGTGGGATTTGTTAGTTAAAAATCACAGGCACTACGATTTACCTTTAAAAATAATAATTTCCGATTTAGTGTCGTAAAGCGTAGAGAGTATAACGTAAAGGGTTGTAGCATTTGGTATTGTTCAAAATCTACGATAATTTTTAGGCACTTGTTCCAAGTTCGCCTTCCACAGATTTTCTTAATTTCCAGTTCGCTTACATCTGCACCATTGGAGGGATTAAGCTTAGTTAAATACCACAAGAACAGAGCGCTGAGAAACATGACAAGTAATGTTCCTATTTGGCAGAGGTGTAGATAACGTATCCCACTATATGTGTACCATTAGTAAGTGTAGTATCTTCTAAAGGTACAAGGACCAAGATCTTACTCCTTGGTAAGTTTCGCAGGGTAATTTTTGAAGTTTATGCACTTCTCACATACAGTGTTGCCTATGGTTTCGTATTACAAATTAGAAAGCTCCCAACGGAGGAGTCCTTACCAGGCCGGTAGCCAGCTCAAAAATGTAGGGGGAGGGACGGTAGAAGTTAGGAGGGCCCAATCCAACCATATTATTGTTCATCATCATATTATAGTTCATTTCCAAGCCTACCGTGAAAGTTTTAGGGAGGTCAGCAAAATTTTAGGGGGCCCATCCCCCTAGACCCACCGTAGATACAGGCCTGGTCCCCATCATTATTTATACTAACTAACTCTATGGCCTATGGAACCCGTAGGTTCAATGCTGCGTTCACAAAAGCTCTCCACTGACTTCTATCCTTAGCTAACTGTATCCAGTTTCTACTTTGTATTCCAATCACTGCGAGATCCATCTTAATATTGTCCTCCTATCTGCGCCTAGGTCTTCCTAATGGTCGTTTTCCGATTGGTCTTCCAGTGAAGAGTTTCGAAGTATTTCTACTTTCTTCCATTCTAGCTACATGACCTGCCCACCTAAACCTCCTAGACTTGACGACCCTAACAAGTTTCATCAGCATCATTATTTATAAACTGACTGAAACTTGCGGAATATGCCATCTTGGGAGAGGACATCTCGAATCGAATACTACAGTCGAGAGCACGCTCGAATCAATACTGTGACATATGGAAGGGTATCTCTAGTTCTTTATATTATCTCAATGTTGAAATCTTACTGTTCTAACAATGGAGTTTCCTATCCCAAATATCATTTATTCAATAGACATATATTTGTTATCAATATTTTTTTTATATATTTATAGATCAGAACAAAACAAAATCCAATTTGAGTAATTTTCAACTATTGTTCATTTGTTTCTTTACTAGGGGAGACTTGCCCAAGATGGGACACTTTTCAAATGAGAATTTGTTTAAAAGACACAAATGTAATAATAAGAAAGGTAACACATGCATTCAAATGTATGGTCCTTCTGCTCCACGAATGCAAAGTCCAAGTGGCATGCCACAATACTAAACATTATTTCTGTAAGGAAAGAAAAAGGCTTGTGATTGTCCCGTCTTAAGAAATAGTGCGCATAAGTTGGGACAAGGCAGTTCCAAAGATGGGACATCCTGTAGGTTATAAAAGTTATAACGTAGGTTTTGTTATGAACTTATAAACTGTTTATCACAAGCACAAGTCACTACCATAGATTACTGTAAATTTGATATCAACTCAAATTCAGTTGCAAATACACAATATTTTGAGCAATTAGATAATTATGATAGTAATATCGATATCTGGAATACAAAGAAAATGACGCAAAGAGAAACACACAAAGAAAATTATTCTAGACATGAAGATACAATTACAGAACACAAAAGTGCAGCTACTGTGCGACACACTTCGTCATAACTAGTTTATTGTGATTATTATTAGCAAGGATCGATTCATAGTCATTCTAGGCACTACATTAACCGAAATCTTTCACTAATGTACATTAGATACGCCTTAATCCCTGAATTATGTTCACAATCGTCAACACTGTTCACTCCTAATCATTGCACTCCGCACAATAATACACACCATTGGTTGCAGCTGAACATGATTCATGAGCCCACCTCTTACAACCCATACACTGAATCCAGCCTACAGTTGAAGTGGAATATGGATTTCCGCACACCAAACAATACCATTCCTTTTTGTTCTTGACTACCTTTCCCTTCTTGGTTACTCCAAAAGTTAAAGTTTGAGTAGGTTACAGTTGGAATTTCCTTTTTGCACCACTGTGAGACGCTTTTGCAGCCTGGGTAGGGCGAACATATGACACTTTTGTTCGAAGAAGAGTTTTATATGGAGTAGAGGTTAGTATAGTCGCTCCTATTGATGCTGTAGGTTTCTTTCCTGGACTGCTTTCTTGAGAATATAGGCCTAATGTAGGAACTGGGTTGATGTCTTCTGGGCTTACATGCGATGTCTGAGGTGCAGTCGTGCTAGAAGATGGTGTTTTGGATGTAGATGGAAGGGCATTATCTTGGTTGACTACTGACTGATTAGCAAGTGGGGAAAGGGTTATGTCAACAGAATGCGTAGGCTGGGTATTTGTAGGAACGGGAGGTTCTGCACCGTCGCTGATATCTCGAACATCAGACGTATCAAGCTTTCTAACCACAGGTTGAACTACAAATTCATGGTCTTCAAAAATATGGCGGTTGACAGGCCAGATTCCTGTTTTACGAAAACCACTTGAAGCATTTGCCACAGTAGCTGCTTTACCATAAGCTGTTGTAAACGCTTCCGCAACGTGATACTCACAAGTAAACCTTACGTTTGGGTGAATCGAGTTGCTGACTGAGACACATATGAGAAAGTAGTACTAAATGTGGTCAGTATTTCAGTGAAGTTATAGGTGCGAAGCTCCAGGGGTTTAGGAGATACAGCTACCAGAACATCACATGAAAGTACAGAATAGTCTTCATACAGTTGGAGGTAAAAACCCTGTAAGACCTCTAGTAACGACAAAAGGCGGATAACAAATATATGGGTACATATTAGGACTAGGGAGAAGTCATATAGTAAGGGTACACCTGACGGCGGCCATCTTGAAATCCGATATTTTGAATTAAGGTTAAGTTTTTAAAATAGGAATAGGGTCATGTGATACATGATTTAAGACGCAAATTTAATCAGAAGAACCATGGTGACGTTAATTTTGATTTACGCGCAATTGGTAAAAAGTTACAGAGAAATTAAATATTGTTGCAGCATATGTATTAGTCCTTTACTCCACCTAGTAAATTTTGTGTTAATGATAATAATTAAATAAAAAGCAGGAGGATAAATATTAGGTCTATGGTAAGAGATGCCTTGACGGCGGCCATGTTCAAATCCGCCATTTTGAATCACACAAAAGTTTTTACCAAAACGCATAACAGTGAAACCTTATTAATAGCAAATTTTACCATAAATCCAACGGTATAATCCATTTTTGCTTTATCATTAACCAGCACAAAATTAAATGGGAATAGAGTAATGCAATAGATGACTTCGGGCTAGAAGTTAATCAGAAATACAATGGTGGCGTTACAATGTTAGTTGTTTGATGAGCAAAAATGGTTATACCGTTGGATTTATGGTAAAATTTGCTATTAATAAGGTGTCACTGTTATGCGTTTTGTTTAAAACTTTTGTCTGATTCAAACTGGCGGATTTGAACATGGCCGCCGTCAAGGCATCTCTTACCATAGACCTAATATTTATCCTCCTGCTTTTTATTTAATTATTATCATTAACACAAACTTTACAAGGTGGGGTAAAGGACTAATACATATGCTGCAACAATATTTAATTTCTCTGTAACTTTTTACCAATTGCGCGTAAATCAAAATTAACGTCACGATTGTTTTCCTGATTAAATGTGCGTCTTAAATCATGTATCACATGTCCCTATTCCTATTTTAAAAACTTAACCTTAATTCAAAATGGCGGATTTCAAGATGGCCGCCGTCAGGTATACCCTTACTATATGACTTCTCCCTAGTCCTGATATGTACCCATATATTTATTATTCGCCTTTTGTCGTTACAAGAAGTCTTACAGGGCTTTTACCTCCAACTGTATGAAGAATATTCTGTACTTCCATGTGATGTTCTGGTAGCTGTATCTCCTAAACCCCTGGAGCTTCGCACCTATAACTTCACTGAAATACTGACCACATTTAGTACTACTTTCTCATATGTGTCTCAGTCAGCAACTCGATTCACCCAAACGTAAGGTTTACTTGTCAGTAAAAGACCTTCCAGGATGATGCCGAAGCCAGTGTTCCACCGCTTGCTCATAATAAAGTTCCAAAGGATCAAACACGCTCACATCTAGTGGTTGGAGTTTGTGGGTACAGTGTGGTGGTAAGCTCAAAAGCACTATACCGTTTTCTGACGCATAATCCAAAGTGGAAAGGTTCTTTGTATGTGAGGTGTGGCCGTCAACAATCAATAGTACCGGGTTTTGTTTGCTTGGTCTAACGTAAGAGGCAAAATGCTTGAGATACGCGAGAAATACTTCACCTGTGGTCCATCCATTGGAACTAACAAATTGAACACAACCTTCTGGATCTTTGTCTGCCAACTCAGGATTTTCCTTCTTTCGTGCAAATATGAAAGCTGGAGGGACATAGTTTCCACAGGCGTTCACAGCACACAGAACTGTCACATTTCTACCGCGTTCAGCGGACGTTAGGGCACCAACCTGCTTACCTTTCTTAGTAAGTACCTTTGAAAGTTTATGCATGGGTAATGACACAACTTGAGATCCTATTCAGTTTCTCTTTTCTCCTAAGACGGGACATTGTCCCGTCTTAGGATTTCGCATTTGTCCCGTCTTAGGAAATACACTTCCGTTACAGTTTTCATCACCTTTTACAAATCACCTTGGCCAACGTGGAACTACAATGCTTTGTCCATTTTCTTTAAAAAATGTTACATGTCTGAGCAGACAAACATTTTTAAAAAGTGTGCCTGAGTAGTAGAAAACAGGTTTTGAATGTTTCAGATATATTTTAGAAAATATGGTATATTCTTACATGTTGCTTCTCTTTCTTTCGTTTTGTTCAGCTGCTGGTCCTTTGTCACAGTAAGTTATCCCTCTTTGAGTACTCATCAAACTGACGCCACAATCACGTGAGCCCATGCTTTCTCTGAAGCAGTGTTGCCAATGTCCCGTCTTATGACCTGTCCCATCTTGGGCAAGTCTCCCCTATATGATTCATCTATATTCATTCTGTTCAGCCCAATGAAGTTCATCGATTGTGTATGTCTCATCCTTGAATACTATTTTCCGTCATACACTAATAACATTACAGAATTTTTAATGTAACTCGCTCAAGAAATCTCACTGTCAAAAACTAATAAAACATTTTGTCACTTTATCATTGGCACGAAGGAAATTCGTTTTAGACTGTGTTTCCAAAAACTCCAAAACTTCATGAGAGTTTAAATTCTGAAACCAACTAGAATGTAAGGTAGGAGAGAGAAAGAGAGAGACGGGGTCGTGAGATAGCATGCTTTCACGTAAATTAGGTAACAGGAGGCGACAAAGAATAAACGTTCCATTAACATGCTCTTTGGTGAACGAGGCTATTAACCCTCGAACGCCGCGTTGGCTGATAATAATGTTTCTTTAGTTTAAAATGGAGAAATACCAACAGAGGTAGTAACCTGAAGCAAATAGTCAGTGACGGAAAGACTATTTAACTTCAGTCCCTGTAGTTAAAACTCTTTAACTAGTTTTCTTCCTCTTCCTCCCACCCACCACTTGTCAAAAATAATCTCAAACCCAGCTTCAAGGTCTTTCCAAGGTCAATGTTCCATTAACTGTCAAGGACAAATTACAGAGAAAGGCAAGGAATTTTAACAGAAAGCACTTTTCATTTTAATGGCTGCTGTTCCTCATTTGGATTTCGCGTGTCTTTTCCTCCATTTTGATCAAACACTAAATCCTTCAATTTCGTACTTTAACAGCTAATAAATGTAGAACAAAACAATAGCCTTAGAGACATTTGAAATTAGACTTAGAAATGGGGGTTATAAACTTAATTGTCATGTATCATGTAATTCTCTTAAAGATTTTCGAACTTGATTGAAAAATATCTTAGACGTCATCATCATCATTATCATATAAGTGGTTCGGTAGGAAGACAATGGTAAGTACCAATTTCGATGAAATTAAGTAATAAGTGGAATAAGTTGGGATCGGATCTGAGAACAGCATGTAGGTAGTTTAACTTCGGAATTTTATTTGAAGATAGCGGGGAAAGTTTAGGTGCCATTACATTCAAATGCATGGTAATGCTGAACTTTATTTTCCAGTTTATAGGGAGGCACGGTGACTCAGTGGTTACGCGCTTACCTTTGATGCATGGGGTCCTTAGTTCGATCCCCTATCAGGTAAATTTGTGTTGGACAACATCGCGCCAGTGGGTTTTCTCGTGTACTCCTGTTTCCTCCCACTTTCTCATTCCACTGATTTTTCCGTCATCATTCACTTGCTTTAATCATCGTCTCCCTTAGTCCAACGGGCATAATCGTGGGACGTTAAACTGAAAGATTTCATTTCATTTTGCAATTTACTCGAAAGTTAAAAAATGTAATATACCAGTGTATTTCTCCGATTACACACTAAAAAAGAAGCCAAAAACACAATGATGATGAACGAAGAAAGTGTTTGCAAATCGACACATCTACAAGGTATCTAGTTTACTGTCTGACTTAAAGTTTTTGAGTCTGTGAGCGGACAATATAAAAATTGTCGATTGTAATAATCAGGATTTCTGCTCTTCTACAAAATACTTGTCTGTTACTATCAATTGAACAACGCAAGCACTCCTTCTCGCAACCACATCATAGGTGGACACCGAAACTAATTAGTGGTGGGCACAAAAAACTATTTTTCGTTTTTTGGAAAACCGAAACCGGTTTTGAAATTTTTTAAAAAACGGGTTTTCACCAAAAACCGGTTTCGGTTTTCTCCAAACTGGTTTCAGTTTTCTCCAAAAACCTGTTTGGTTTTTTACCGAAACCGGTTTTGGTTGACCCCCAAACCGGTTCAGTTTTCATCGAAACATGTTATCGGTTTTCTCCAAAACCGGTTCGGTTTTTCACCGGACCCAGTTTCGGTTTTCTTCAAAATTGGTTCCTTTTTTTTTAATTTATTCTATTTTTGACCTGAATAGTATTTCGTTGTTCTCCAGAAGCCGATTCCGTTTCCACAGAAATAGTTTTATGTATTTGCAAACGTTTTCACCGAAACCAGTTTCGGTGAAAACCGAAACCGGCTTTGGAGAAAATTGAAACCGGTTTCAGCGAATAACCGAACCAGTTTCGGTGAAAAAACCTAATCGGTTTTGAAGAAAACCAAAATGTAGGTTTTTCGGATTTCGTTTTTATAGAAACAGGTTTCCGGTTTTTATAAAAACCGGTTTTGCCCATCTAGTATTAATGCAACTTATGCGCCTGCGGCCTCCGTATAGGCTTGCAAATGCCGTAGTACCAAACATCCCATTGATGTGGTGGAGAAAAAGATCGACTTCACTCGAAACACAACCTTACATGATTTCCTACGTTGTTATATTTGACGTACCATTAAATTCGCCGCACATGTATCAGTAACATGTGCTGTGCGATGTTTTGTTACCAGTCTGGACGCACCTTATGGTGTAAATCGTGCACAACCTCCATGAAATCCATGAACACCATGAATACGTAGCAGGAAATTATCATTATAGTTGTCCAAGGATAATCAACATGCAGCTGCCATCTGTTGGCAGAGAAAGAAATTTTTACAAAATTTGAACTGTAGGAGTGATTTGGAATAATTAGAATGAACTAACTTGGAACATATTTATAAATTAACACTTTCACTGTGGAAGGCGACGGAAAAAAATTTCCCTAACCTGCGAATGTCGATTATAGTCGACGTGTTAAAATTTGTCTGTATCTTGGGTTTGTCGATTGTAGTCGCCAAAGGTTTTCTGTGTGATTTCTATTGTTTATCGAAAACAATAGAACACAAACAAAAATGAACGGTACAACTATGGCGACTACTCTCGACAAAGCCAAGATACGGACAAACAAAGTTTAACACGTCGACTATCGTCGACATTCGCATGTTAAGGAAATTTGGTTCTGTCGACAAAAGTCGACTTCCTCTGTGAAAGGGTTAAATAAGTACAAAAAATAAAGGTAAAACAAATCCTGCAATGAAACTTCATCACTGCTAAGAAACTCTTGTGCTGATATCTGCAACTTAACCTGTATACCTTGAAACATGGATTCTCAACCTGGGGGTCGCGGAGATAAGCGGAAGAGATGAATATAATTAGAATGTAAGACCGGAAAATATTCTTAAATATTATTTTGAATTTTGTTCTGATAATCATATTTTCATTTTTATAAGTATTGTTAAGAACAACAAAAAGTAGGTCTACTAAACATTTTCAACAGATGCACAGTTGTTTAAAAATCAGTTTATACGAAAGAGGTAAGATATGAAACTAATGAGAACTGTATATTGAAATATCAGAAAAATACAAACGCAACAAAACCTGCAATTAAAATTGATAGCTAATCAGATAACTGATGATGCTGTGATTTCACTAGTGCGGCAATGTTCGGTTCAATCTTCGTGACGCACATTATCAAGTCATTTAAAATATCAATAACTTTTTTAACAACTGTCCACGTTTGTTTTTTTTTTACCAAAATTAGAAATCACTTTATTTTTTATCATTTGACCTAAAATTAAGGGAGTTACCAAATTTTAAAATTATTAAACGGCTTCCATTTTGAAACAGTATGATGGGTCGGATTCGATATTTGTAATATCGATAAACTTTGGTTTTAATCCATTCATTTTTAAGGAAGTTACTGTATATACTATATATAAGAAATGGTTTCTACTATTATAGAAATAGATGGATATCGTGCGATCTCCGCAATAGGTATATTAAAAATCCCACACAAGCTTATTACAAACCAGAAATTATGAGGGAGTCGCTGGCAAGATGATGTGATAAAATGGGGATTGTGATGGAAATTAGGTTGAGAACCACTACTTGGAAAATTTGAAAGGTAAGAATGCAACATCGCTTCAACAGAAGGAAGGAAGAAAGAAGAAATACTCTTAGTACGAGACCCAACAACACTAATGTTGAAAAATGTGGATTTTTAGAGTATCATACTTCACAGCTGGATCATCTAAATTCTTGTATTAGATACAGTGATAAGAACGTGACCATGTAGTATGAGCCAGAGCTTGAGACAGGAAAGAATACATTTGTGAAAATTTGTCGTAATTACGTTAGTATCTGTAAAAGTGAGTAATTCTTTCATATTCGCATCTCAAGGCATTTTATAAGTGTATGTAGAGCAGTTCGTGATAACCATTTAGTTTTGGAAATTTCCTGTTCATTGTTCTATAGTTGAATTATACGGTAGTCGACTGTGAACGGAATCATTTGATATTAATTTGTATTGCATTGTGGATAAATATTATTATTATTATTATTTTAATGCATACATTCCTAAATAAAGAGACTTGAATTAAATATTATTTGCATTTTGCATTTTTTCCAAAATTTTCTTTTTTTTTTTTTTTATTGTTCACGTTCCAAGTAACTCTCCTTACTGCAATTGGTACTACTTGTCCCTTCTGACAGCTCGCTGCGCACACGTGGTGCTCAATGCTGTGTTGCCAGCTTTTGCGTCGGGTATTAAAACACGAAATTATTCGCTGCAAGTAAATGTCAGTTTTATAAAATTAAATTACATAAAAGATAACTAAAGAGAATGCTCTCAACAACCAGCAGGTACACTACTCAAGTTGACATTCGACTAAAACAATGTGCATTTGTTTGTATTCAAATTGGCAACGTGCGGAAAGGGAGGAATATTTAGCATTGCAATACGAGAGAAATGAGCTACTATAATTGGCTGAACGTGCTGTTGCCACAGAAACAGTTCTTCTTACCTGAATGTTTTGATCACGTGCAAGAAGGAAAAAACAGAGGAAAGCGACTGTCAGAAAGGACAAAGTTGTATCAAACGGGTTGTAGTATTAATTTTCAACCCGTAACTGGGGTGATTCTGAATACTTTACATACATTTACATAACACAGGATATTGTCCGTACCATATTCGATGGGAATATATCATCATCTTAATTTTTCGACAATAGTACTTAGAATGATATAAAGTAAGTAGCTTTCAATTGGTTTATACATAAATTATTCCATACAAAAATGTAACGTTAAGTGTTCCAAATCACCCTATTCCACTGATTGCTTCAAGTTGTAGATAGATGTTAAAGCATTAAGGTTATTTTGGAGCTTTTTTTACCCATAGTAGACCTAGTACACATTTTAGCTACCAGATGGTGTTTCTTCAAAATTATTTTCATCACTAACTCCTTTGCTGAGAGTAAAGGAAAGTTTGTAGCGGTCGCTTTAAAAATAGAAAAATTACATTTACTATTTCCAGCAACGTATTCTTGAAAGTGCTAGGGTGGACAGTTAGGTTATTTTCTTATTAAGTACTCAGCACTACGAAGAAGTGTTTTGTGTTGTTATGTTATGTAATTTTCTCAAAAATAGTAAACAAGTAAGATTCGTTTCTTTTTGTGAAACTATGGTCAACTTCCAAACGATGTTAACTCAAACAGTGATGCCAACCTGTAACATTATAAAATCCCATCTCAAGGGGCAGAAATTCCCATTTTACTTGAATTTCCCACGTTACTAATTGAGAAAAATAATAATTTTTTAAAGAAACATGACAAATGAAACCATTGTTTGTCTCACATTTTCTTCAATATATGAGTAAGGTAGACGCAAATTTCGATCTGCGTTTATCAAGTAGTTGATGAATAAACTATTTATCTTAATTGAAAGAGGCAATTGGCGAAAATAAGTACATTTTGCCGTCAGCATTTAACACTTACATAATGCCTTTCTGTTATCTTATTGGAATGAACGAAAGGATATTACAAGAATTTTTATTCTCCATCGTTTTGTGTACAACGTTTTCGAAGGTGGTCGTTTCTCATTTTACATATTACTTTTTTTCCTTGTTAATTATTATACCACAGGACAATTTACATTTCTTGTAGTTTGTTTAAAGAAAATCACGAGTTACTTCTGCTCTAGCATCCATTTTCCGATAACAAAATTTGACAATTAACACGGATTTCGAGATTACTGAGGAGTCATTGGTCTACTTTCCACCAACACAGAGTTTTGTTGCTCCCAATGAAAAATCCCATATTTATTGCCAATCGCGATGAAATTTCCCATTATCACTTTTCGAGAAATTCATGTAAAAAAAATCCCACAAAATATGATTTTTTTCCCTCACGAGTTGGCATCACTGGCTCAATAGTGCAACTGGTTATAGTAGTGTTAAAACTTCCAGTTGTAATACAAGAATAAGATCACAGATGGAAGTTATTTTTGGGACACTAAAACCATATCAAAAAGTCACTTCTTGCTACATCCTACTGTTTCTGCCATACTAAGATTAATATCAAATCGAAAGTGTTAGAAAATTTATTCCACTTTCGGTAACTTTAGAGGAATGAACTCGAAGATGGAGTATTTTCTTCCGATGCTTAATAGTAGATTGCAGAAAAAGTGGTTTTTGGTATGTCTTGCCGTTTCAGTTTTATGGAGTCCATACTGAAAAATGCAGCTACTATAGTACGATATATTTCTACTACTTCTAGTTCTAGTACAGAGGTGTAGGTTAAGATGGTATCTCTTCTTGAGACGCTGAATAGATTTTTAAAAAATAAACCTTGTTGCTGTATATTAGTATATTTGTTCTACGGCGAACAACGTTCAAACTGCAAATTGAAAATTTCTTCCACTTCTGATTTGAAGAGAGGGTTACTGATGACATGGGGCCTATTTTTGGAATCATATGTTATCATATCTGTTCTACGGCGATCAATGTTGAAACCGGAAATGGTTAATTTCTACCACTTCCGGTTTCAATAGAGGGCACTGATGACATGGAACCTATTCTTGAAATGGTGAATCGATTCCGTTGAACCACCTGTCGCTAATGTTCTACGGCAATCAATTCTGAATCTGGAAATTGTTAATCTCTTCCACTTCCGGTTTGAATAGAGGGTTACTTGGTGACATGGAACCTATTTTTGGAATCAAGAATCGATTCCGTAGAACCACCTGTCGCTATATGTTATCATATCTGTTCTACGGCGATCAATGTTGAAACCGGAAATGGTTAATTTCTACCACTTCCGGTTTGAATAGAGGGATACTGTTGACATGGAACCTATTCTTGGAATGATAAATCGATTCCGTAGAAGCACTTGTAGCTAAGTATTATCATATCTGTTCTACGGCGATCAATGTTGAAACCGGAAATGGTTAATTTCTACCACTTCCGGTTTGAATAGAGGGCACTGATGACATGGAATCTATTCTTGGAGTGGTGAATCGATTCCGTTGAATCACCTGTCGCTATGTTATCATATATGTTCTACAGCAATCAATTCTGAATCTGGAAATTGTTAATCTCTTCCACTTCCGGTTTGAATAGAGGGTTACTGGTGACATGGAACCTTTTTTTGGAATCAAGAATCGATTCCGTAGAACCACCTGTCGCTATATGTTATCATATCTTTTCTACGGCGATCAATGTTGAAACCGGAAATGGTTAATTTCTACCACTTCCGGTTTGAATAGAGGGATACTGATGACATGGAACCTATTCTTGGAATGATAAATCGATTCCGTAGAAGCACTTGTAGCTAAATATTATCATATCTGTTCTACGGCGATCAATGTTGAAACCGGAAATGGTTAATTTCTACCACTTCCGGTTTGAATAGAGGGCACTGATGACATGGAATTTATTCTTGGAGTGGTGAATCGATTCCGTTGAATCACCTGTCGCTATGTTATCATATATGTTCTACAGCAATCAATTCTGAATCTGGAAATTGTTAATCTCTTCCACTTCCGGTTTGAATAGAGGGTTACTGGTGACATGGAACCTTTTTTTGGAATCAAGAATCGATTCCGTAGAACCACCTGTCGCTATATGTTATCATATCTTTTCTACGGCGATCAATGTTGAAACCGGAAATGGTTAATTTCTACCACTTCGGGTTTGAATAGAGGGATACTGATGACATGGAACCTATTCTTTGAATGATAAATCGATTCCGTAGAAGCACTTGTAGCTAAATATTATCATATCTGTTCTACGGCGATCAATGTTGAACCCGGAAATGGTTAATTTCTACCACTTACGGTTTGAATACAGGGCACTGATGACATGGAATCTATTCTTGGAATGGTGAATCGATTCCGTTGAATCACCTGTCGCTATGTTATCATATATGTTCTACAGCAATCAATTCTGAATCTGGAAATTGTTAATCTCTTCCACTTCCGGTTTGAATAGAGGGTTACTGGTGACATGGAACCTTTTTTTGGAATCAAGAATCGATTCCGTAGAACCACCTGTCGCTATATGTTATCATATCTGTTCTACGGCGATCAATGTTGAAACCCGAAATGGTTAATTTCTACCACTTCCGGTTTGAATAGAGGGATACTGATGACATGGAACCTATTCTTGGAATGATAAATCGATTCCGTAGAAGCACTTGTAGCTAAATATTATCATATCTGTTCTACGGCGATCAATGTTGAAACCGGAAATGGTTAATTTCTACCACTTACGGTTTGAATACAGGGCACTGATGACATGGAATCTATTCTTGGAATGGTGAATCGATTCCGTTGAATCACCTGTCGCTATGTTATCATATATGTTCTACAGCAATCAATTCTGAATCTGGAAATTGTTAATCTCTTCCACTTCCGGTTTGAATAGAGGGTTACTGGTGACATGGAATCTATTTTTGGAATCAAGAATCGATTCCGTAGAACCACCTGTCGCTATATGTTATCATATCTGTTCTACGGCGATCAATGTTGAAACCGGAAATGGTTAATTTCTACCACTTCCGGTTTGAATAGAGGGATACTGATGACATGGAACCTATTCTTAGAATGATAAATCGATTCCGTAGAAGCACTTGTAGCTAAATATTATCATATCTGTTCTACGGCGATCAATGTTGAAACCGGAAATGGTTAATTTCTACCACTTCCGGTTTGAATAGTGGGCACTGATGACATGGAATTTATTCTTGGAGTGGTGAATCGATTCCGTTGAATCACCTGTCGCTATGTTATCATATATGTTCTACAGCAATCAATTCTGAATCTGGAAATTGTTAATCTCTTCCACTTCCGGTTTGAATAGAGGGTTACTGGTGACATGGAACCTTTTTTTGGAATCAAGAATCGATTCCGTAGAACCACCTGTCGCTATATGTTATCATATCTTTTCTACGGCGATCAATGTTGAAACCGGAAATGGTTAATTTCTACCACTTCCGGTTTGAATAGAGGGATACTGATGACATGGAACCTATTCTTGGAATGATAAATCGATTCCGTAGAAGCACTTGTAGCTAAATATTATCATATCTGTTCTACGGCGATCAATGTTGAAACCGGAAATGGTTAATTTCTACTACTTCCGGTTTGAATAGAGGGCACTGATGACATGGAATTTATTCTTGGAATGGTGAATCGATTCCGTTGAATCACCTGTCGCTATGTTATCATATATGTTCTACAGCAATCAATTCTGAATCTGGAAATTGTTAATCTCTTCCACTTCCGGTTTGAATAGAGAGTTAATGGTGACATGGAACCTTTTTTTGGAATCAAGAATCGATTCCGTAGAACCACCTGTCGCTATATGTTATCATATCTTTTCTACGGCGATCAATGTTGAAACCGGAAATGGTTAATTTCTACCACTTCGGGTTTGAATAGAGGGATACTGATGACATGGAACCTATTCTTGGAATGATAAATCGATTCCGTAGAAGCACTTGTAGCTAAATATTATCATATCTGTTCTACGGCGATCAATGTTGAAACCGGAAATGGTTAATTTCTACCACTTACGGTTTGAATAGAGGGCACTGATGACATGGAATCTATTCTTGGAATGGTGAATCGATTCCGTTGAATCACCTGTCGCTATGTTATCATATATGTTCTACAGCAATCAATTCTGAATCTGGAAATTGTTAATCTCTTCCGCTTCCGGTTTGAATAGAGGGTTACTGGTGACATGGAACCTTTTTTTGGAATCAAGAATCGATTCCATAGAACCACCTGTCGCTATATGTTATCATATCTTTTCTACGGCGATCAATGTTGAAACCGGAAATGGTTAATTTCTACCACTTCCGGTTTGAATAGAGGGATACTGATGACATGGAACCTATTCTTGGAATGATAAATCGATTCCGTAGAAGCACTTGTAGCTAAATATTATCATATCTGTTCTACGGCGATCAATGTTGAAACCGGAAATGGTTAATTTCTACCACTTACGGTTTGAATAGAGGGCACTGATGACATGGAATTTATTCTTGGAGTGGTGAATCGATTCCGTTGAATCACCTGTCGCTATGTTATCATATATGTTCTACAGCAATCAATTCTGAATCTGGAAATTGTTAATCTCTTCCACTTCCGGTTTGAATAGAGGGTTACTGGTGACATGGAACCTTTTTTTGGAATCAAGAATCGATTCCGTAGAACCACCTGTCGCTATATGTTATCATATCTTTTCTACGGCGATCAATGTTGAAACCGGAAATGGTTCATTTCTACCACTTCCGGTTTGAATAGAGGGATACTGATGACATGGAACCTATTCTTGGAATGATAAATCGATTCCGTAGAAGCACTTGTAGCTAAATATTATCATATCTGTTCTACGGCGATCAATGTTGAAACCGGAAATGGTTAATTTCTACCACTTACGGTTTGAATAGGGGGCACTGATGACATGGAATCTATTCTTGGAATGGTGAATCGATTCCGTTGAATCACCTGTCGCTATGTTATCATATATGTTCTACAGCAATCAATTCTGAATCTGGAAATTGTTAATCTCTTCCGCTTCCGGTTTGAATAGAGGGTTACTGGTGACTTGGAACCTTTTTTTGGAATCAAGAATCGATTCCGTAGAACCACCTGTCGCTATATGTTATCATATCTTTTCTACGGCGATCAATGTTGAAACCGGAAATGGTTAATTTCTACCACTTCCGGTTTGAATAGAGGGCACTGATGACATGGAATTTATTCTTGGAGTGGTGAATCGATTCCGTTGAATCACCTGTCGCTATGTTATCATATATGTTCTACAGCAATCAATTCTGAATCTGGAAATTGTTAATCTCTTCCACTTCCGGTTTGAATAGAGGGTTACTGGTGACATGGAATCTATTTTTGGAATCAAGAATCGATTCCGTAGAACCACCTGTCGCTATATGTTATCATATCTGTTCTACGGTGATCAATGTTCAAACCGGAAATTGTTAATTTCTACCACTTCCGTTTTGAATACGGAGTTAACAAAGGAAATGAAACTTACTGATGACAAGTTGAATTGATTCCAAAAGATCCGTCTCGCTATTTCTCACTATTTTTTGTGTATGGAGACAAATATTGAAACCGGAAGTAGTCGAAATTACCACTTCTGATATTAGTAGAGAGATGGGATGAGAATGGTATATTTCTCGAGGCTCTGAAAATATTCCAAAAACCGATTCGTGCCAGATCTTTCTATTTTCTGGAAGTTTTATGTTATATGTTCTTATTTTTCTCTTAAAACCATTTTCCTTTTTTAATAAATCAAACAAATTATTTACTAAAATGTTTTAAAAGCTATAGTGAAAAAATGATAATCAGAATTTATTTTCTACGTGCTGACAACAACACAATCCAACGATGTAATAGTATTCAGAGAGACAATGCGACAGTTAAGAGATCTGCAGAGGTTCTTATCTGTTACCCAACCTTCTATTTAAAAACAATTTGGTTTTAGCATCTTAGCCTTCGACTGTCAATACCGTCTTATCGGAGTTTCAATTGACCATAATATTGATGTCAAGAACAAACAGTGTACTTCCAGGCATACAGTTGGACAACCATCTTTCCCTACCCTTACCCGGAGCTAAGAGATGTAAAGTTGCTATTGTCAATATACCAAAATAGTGTCTCCCTCACTCAATTTGTTCTTCCCACTCCCGGACAAAATTTTCTGGAAAAAAGCCTGGGAATAAAATCTAATGTAAATTAGTAAAAGCAGACCTTCAAGAAGTTGTGAATCTCAATATGTTTTCCTGCATTTTTTTTCTTCTTTGAATGTATAAAAAGATACTGAACTTAAGAGATGCAAAGCTTCATTTAAAATAGAATTAAAAGACCGCGGTGGCTCAGTGGTAGAGCGTTCACTTCTGGTACGTGGGGTCCCTGCTTCGATCCCAGCTCGCGCCAAATGAGCTTTGTGGTGGACAAATACCGTGTGTGTGGGTTTTCTCGAGGTTCTCCCACTTTGTTCATTCCATCGTTTTCATTTATTCCTTTTCATCACCGTCCCCTTTAGGCTCGGTGTATATACGTGGGACGTTAAACTAAATACTTCTTTTCATTTTTCAATATAATTAAAATACAACAAAGATTTATGCAATACAGTAGAGTTCCGAAAACTAGCCCTAATATGGACTGAAGGGTGGCCAAGTTTGTGAAAATGCCAGGTTATCGGGAATGGGGTTTAAGAAAAGAATAAGTATGAGTGTTTCCTCAGAAAATACAGTACTGTACTTGTATGTATGTTGATTGCTTGGAATACAACAGAGAATAAACGACCCAAATATCCTTAACTCTTTCGCTGCCACCTGCCATTTTAGTATCCAAACCCCAATGTGCCACCTTCACTTTTGTAACATTTAGCCTTTTGCAACAAACCAGCTACATCTAGCGAAAACCAAGCACACTACAGAAAATGACCAGGCCAATACTGTGTGCCACCAGAGTATAGAAGCTCTGTATCTGCTAGAAGTCTGAACGGACCGAAACTTTTAGCCCGGCCCCGGCCTGTCCGTGAATTTATAATGTGAGGCCCGACTTGAGTCTGAAATATGTTTTAGCATGTAGGCCCGAGCCTGGTCTGAGCTCGTGTGATAACCAAATGAGCCCGAAATAAGCCCGAATTACAGAAAAAAATAATCATTAACGCAGAATTGTATTTTTATTTACAGCAATTACATGTTTAATTTTGTAGTTGTATTTTAAAAGTTCTCCAAAAAGAACGGTCCAATAAAGATCGTTGTACAGTATATTTAAAAAGTTAGGCCCGTGAAATATGGTTGTATATTTAAAAATTTACTGGCCGAGCTCGGCCCAGACCAGAAGTGATACTCGTACATGCTTTGAAGGCCCAAGTCCGGCCAGTGGACCGGGTCGGGTTTAGGCCCGAGGGCTCGGACCCAGGTCGTGCAGACCTCTAATACCTGCGTGACATTTTACAGAGAATATCTAGAATGAGAACTACCTCTTAACGTCAAATTGCGTCAATGACATACAGCAATAAGTATGAAAGATACCATATGGCGTCAAGTGGCACACAACAGTAGGTATAAATGACGTAATATGGCGTCAAGTAGCAGGGAACGAGTTAAACAAAGGAAAAATACGTTCTTTTATGAAGGTATAGAGCCTTTACTATGCATAAAAATGAAAATTAACGAATACACACTGTATAGTAATTTATCTGATAAGACAGACCTCAGAAAAAACACTTTATGAAGGCATAAACGGGTCTGCGCGCAGAGTTTTTTCACCCTGTCAGGGTGTGGCAGAGTTATACAGACTGCCGGTTTATCGAGTACCGAGTTTTAGGTACTCTACTATATACTGTTTTGTGTTTTATAAGTTGAAATTATTTTAAATGAAACTGACCCACTTTTCAATTAATACAAACGTTATTATGTGAAACCATATATATGTTTGTTATATGTATAAATTCTGAATATCACAAATTTTCCTTTTTACCCCCTAAAAAATCTTTCTTTTCTCTGAAAACTCTGGTATGCCCTAATAAAGTAAATAAGTGCATTGGTGAATAACCATACGTTAACATTTATTGAAAAACCTTGGCATGATTTATAATCTATTAATCAGCAGAATTGTTCGTATAACAGGAGAGCTATGACTTCAAAGCAATTGCATGAGAAATTTGTAATAATGACACGCTTGAAATAAATCCTTTATTTTGTTCTTTCTAACTTATTATTTACATGGAAGGAATTGCCCATATTTGTTTTAGCTAATTGAAACACTCACTGGTTTCACTTTTTTTTATATAGAATTCAAATAGTACGTACTACAGATGAAAACCAACTTTGTGACAGGATAACTTTAACCATATGATATTACTCGAAGCTTTGTTTGTACTCTGTGTGGCTTCCCTTTAATTACTGTTGTATTCAGAATCCATTTGTCCCACACATGACAAGATACCTTGTAGATGTACAATATACGTACATATATATATATATATATATATATATATATATATATATATATATATATATATATATGGACGTTTTTGATCTATCATCCAATATACTTGTCATTGCAGTTAGATAATACACAAGTTCTATAGGTTTCCCGTTGATTGGCATCTCGATATGAAATCAAATTATGTGCTTGAAAGACCTTGCGGTTGATGGAACTAATATGTATCATATCCTTGCGTCATGGATGTTCAGTATTTGTGAAAGAGAGCGAAACATGGAAGAAGAGGACAGGGTGGAAGTTATGCCAAAGCACATTTAGTATCTTGTGTAATGTAATAATCTCTAATCTTATTAATTGAGACACTGAAGAAACCTCAGCATTGTACTGTTCAGATGTTGGTTATTTTGCTTATATTTGTGACTCAACGAAAGCAAAAACTTAACAAACTCTGTGATTTCAAGATCAGGAGCTGCTGCGGACCTCTTTTTTTTTTCCTCTTGAGTAGGCAGTGACGTAAATAAGTTGAGCAAATGAAGCTTGTGCCACGGGCGCCGGATTGGAGGGCGCAAAACTGGGCAAATATTTTCACTATAAAGCAATGAAAGGAGTTTTAGCAAACTAAAGATAATTAAAAAAATTACCTCAGAAACTTAACAAGACAACAGCGACTCATTAACCTTAGGATCATATCCATGGACATAAGTTAGCTTTAAAGCCATCTTTTGAAGACATTGTAAAAACCTTTGCAAACAAAAGTGCTCGCAAAGTTAAATTTTAGTTCCAGTTCTTTTTCATTAAATTTACATCAATTTAAGAGATTTGCAAAATGTCCGAGTATAATATTCGAGACAACAGCTTGATTGTTTGTCATAACTAAATATGCTATTTTAAAGCAACAGACTGTTGATTCATTCTACACATATGCACATCCCGATATAATTCCAAAAAGATTCGGATTTGCAGTTATTATGATAAGACTATGGCAAGCATGTTACTAGCAGATTATTTGGCAATGAAATACTACTCGATTGTTGAGCGCCAAAGTGGCGTAGCTGTTTTAGTACTTTTGAGAAAATCGAGTTTAAAAATGTAATGGCTTGTATTTCCAATGTTGCTTTCTAATGTGTTGTCCTCTGAAAACGATTCTATAAGTTACAATTCAAGTTTAGTTCTGTCACAACAAAATTCAATGCATGATACATGTCGTCATTAGCATTAACTCAGAATATCAAAATTCGGTAGTTAATTATTCTCCTTTGGCTCTCAACCATCGGAATTAGTTTAGTGTTTTATCTTGTACTAAATATTAAATTATGCACTGCAATTTTGAAATCAAGCTTTATCACTTGAAGAAAAAATGGAATAAGAGAATTACTACACTGATAAAAAAAATTGTATATGGCGTACGTAAAATCGTATGTTACATTTGTAAATCCTGTATTTTTTGGGCTTAACGTACGCCAAACGTATAACTGAAAACGCATCATATTTTATAATACTTTCAGTATGAGTGTTCAGTCTGTACATACTTTCTGTATGAAACAATATAGGCGGTCAGGATCTCACATATAAATGGACGTATATAACATATAGATGACGAAGGTAACATACATATATGTATGTAATATAAGGAAGACTGTTAGATATCAGACATCCTGCAACGGCATGATGTAACATCTAAGGGCAGTGTGTATGTAGCATACGTATAACGTATTCTCCGTACTGATTTCTGTAGTAAGCAAGAAGATTCCGTTTATTTGTACAATTTACCGCTGTCCGGAGAACAGTTTTCTCAGTGTATATGTGATCCCAATATCAGGAGTAGTCGTTTTAGTTTGGTTGGACAGTGGGGGGCTAAGACAAGTTCTTACCCCGGGAGACAACTAGCCTAATTGCGTCACTCTGAGTGGGCTACGAAATATTCAATGAAATACCTTTAAAATAAACCAGTGATGTCAAATTTATATTTACTAGAGGACAAGATAAAATAAGAACTATATTTGTTGGCCATTTTCCATTTTCCTTGCTTAATCCATAAAGTAACGACAGTTTGCTGAATGCACCAAAATACTAGGGGAGAGGTGGGCAATGGCGATCACCTAAGAAAAATGGGTTATTACGTAGTTTCATTTGCAAAATATATTGAAACAAATTTGTAAATACGTACTCCAATCGTTCTACAATAAGTGTGTAAAATAAAAAGACGATCATTCTTTGAGTTCGGGAACACGATGGAAAGAAACTCAAATTGCTACTTTGATCGCCATTCCCATCACATGTTGGTAATGGCGATCCCAGTACAAGCTTAATAAACACACATAGTTTCATAGGCAGTTCAAGTTTTTTTTTTTCTACACTACGCCTTCGAAAGACTGAGAAACGTCAACTGAATGTTTTATTGGCGTTTTTTCAAAGACACGTCACAGATATATCCATGTGGTGAGTCCACAACAGTACAGTCAGCATGCACCCACGGTCCACAAAGGTCACACCGAAACTAAAGTTTCAGTGTTTGACTCAAGTAGACGTATTACCTATCTTAGGTTTACCCTCTTTTATAATTTTTGGCTGGAGAAGTATTACAAATGTCTTTTAGGAATGGCGATCACCATGATGGTAAAGCGATCACGTTGATCGGCATTCCCAACATTGTGCCATTTTGAAAATTGAGCTGGTTATACTGTAAAACGTAGTTTATTTGAAATATAACTATGTGTCGTGCATTAGACGTAAATATAACTTTTTATGAATCTTAGTAACTTCAAGATCTTACAGCTTCAAATTGTACCTATCGTGAGTTGACGCATGCTGATCCTTATAAGAAAATCAACAAAAACAAGTTTCAGCACGCTGTAGACTTCAGTCTTCTGTGACAACTTCCTCAACAATACACAAGAAACCTTGCTACAAAAGGTAGATGGCAGCACTAGTTTGACTTCTCCTCGGCTCACGCAAGAGGGCAAAGTGGGCTAATCACCATTCCCTTCCTCTCCCCTACTGTTTATGCCCAAATTCATCATGGGAGTGAAAAGGGGTGAAATTACGGGGTCTTTTTATCATTATTATGTCATTGAAATGGATATATTAAAGGGGAAAGGAGTTAAAATAATTTCAATAACTCTATTCTCGCCGTGCGAAGAATGGGCATTCTAGCTAGTATATTTATATGTATGTATTAATGTGCACGTGTTGGGTACTCTATATTTTGACTTAGGGCGCTGTCGAAAAATCATTGTGCATGAAAGAGTTCTGTAAACCAAGAGCGTGTGGAAAACTCTGGTTTAGAGTCATTGCATTGTTGAGATGAGTTATGTAAAACAATCACAAATCCTGCAACAATGATTTATTTTAAATAATCATATGGTGCGAATGGTTCCGGGTTTGATTCCCCGTGGGGGCACTCGGTTGAAAAAGTGTAAAACAAATTTCAGGCCAATACAGCCTGAATGAGGTTTTCCTCATTCACACCACACAAATGCCGGGGTTGTACCTAATATAATGGTCACAGGCCGTTTCCTTCCTCTCTTTTTCCCGGATAGTGTGCTTGCCCATACGCGACAGGCTAACATGGCCATAAATGCCAAAAGCCCAGGAATCTAAATCCTAAATCCTAAATTCTAAATGTTCTCCCTAGAGGGAGTTATATTTTACGAAGAATTTACGTACACTCAACGGTCAATACCTAAGTTAGACGCGTTATTACAGTAGGGTCAACAACTCCAACTTACATTAAAAAAATATCATGATACTTCCTATAATGGTCATAATATATGTCTTCCAGGTGTGACCAAAGACATGACCTCTGTATACCGTACAACTGAAAAAAAATCTAAGAAAGTATGATAAAATTCCATCATTTAATCTTCAAATAATAACGAAAAACGACAAATTGAAAGCGGAAAAATCACGCGAAAGGTCAAGGAACCGTTTGAGTTGGGTAATTGGTCATTTAAGAAATGCCAAATTGTTGATTTAAGTATCAAAAGGTACAGGAAATGAAAGTGGAATGAAGTTTTTGATGAGCGAATCCTTTTAAGATCTTCCGTTTTTTTTAAATTCTTTTTCTTCGAAACAGTTTTTCTTCTCATCCCTCCACCCACCTTCAGAAAATGATGGCTTCCAAATGCTTTCCATTTCCCTGTATATCCTCCCGGTTCTGTAGTAAATTTTCTCTCAAATCGTAGTTTTTAAAAGATATATACACATAATTCTTTATCCTTGTTGGAGTAACCCTCCCACGGTTGACAGGGCAAAGAATGCTGTCTTCTGTCACCTAGGAGACGCTCTAAGTTGTAGGTAATGAAGTATGAAAAATTCTTAGCGATGAATCCGAAACGAATCACTAAGAGATGCAGTGATTTTTGTTGTTGACGGAACTGTCACTGGAATCGTTTTCCAAGTTTGTTGACTCATAAAAAAGAAGAAAAATATGAAATTAAGTTAAATCTGAAATTTGACGTTCCGTGCTCTTTACCCAAAGAGGAACAAGCGATAAAGGAAGAATTGATAAAACGAAGAAGGTAAAGACAGAAGACGGATGAACTAGAAAACTCGTAGAGACATGAGAATGGACTATGATTGGATGCTTGGTTGGGTGAAAGTTTGTCTCAGTGTCGGATTTAGAAGGTAAAAACTGGCGGGGAAGGGCAGCCAGAGCCCAGAATATGATAGGTATGTCATGAGTTTTCTATAAACATTCAAAAATATATAAATAATAGTTTAAACTATTTTTGTCTCTCAAAAACTGTAAGGCCTATGCCCCCACAGCCCTGGACTAGATCCGCCACTGGTTTGTTTCTTTCAGCACCAAGGTTTCATGAGACATGCACATACATTTCCGATGGCAATTAGTGAGGGAAGACACATCCGTAAAATACTCAACTTTATCGCTTCACATTAAGGGAAGAAACCTTATACGTAATGTCCTAATTTTTAACAGCTTCAACCGTTAAGACGCTTAATCAGTGCGAAATTAAAACACCACTAATTTTGCAGTAATTATGTGATATCTTCAAATAGATAAAAGATAATCGAAATGTGGAACAAGACAGCGCTAGACAATATGATTTTGCATGACGTACCGTTATCACGAGTCACCGAGTAGCTCTCCGTTTGCATCCATTTAAAAACGCGAAAATAAATGCCAATTTTCTAAACGGCTGGAAATCGTTAAGCAGATAAGTGAGTCGTGATAACGATATCTCATATAAAATAATATTGTCTAGCGAGCTCTTGTTCCACTTTTCGGTTATCTTTTTATCTATTTGAAGATATCACATAATTACTGCAAAATTAGAGGTATTTTAATTTCGTCGTGAGGAGGCCCCTTAAGGGACACGTATTAACCAACAGTGGAATCCGAATGACTTGCATTCTTACCCATAATCAATCAATCTATTTATTTATTTATTTATTTATTTATTTATTTATCTACATAAATAAAAATGAAACTGACTATGTTTGTGACTCAATAACCCTTGAACTACCCGACCGATCTCGATCAAATTTTAAACGTAGATGAGGTTCGGGCCTGGGATGGTTTTCATCATTTCACTTTGACGGTGCAACTATATATATAAATGATTGAAAATGACCGATATTAGTGTCGAATCCATAGTTTTCGGAGTCGCTGAGGTGAACAGTGATACGTTCTGATGCCCGGAGAAGATATATAAAAATGATTGAAAATGACCGGAACCAGAGAGCGCTTTAGTAACATTAAAATGTGACTGACTAACGGAATATATTACTAATTGTTTTCTTATTTTAACCCACCCAGGCGAGTAATTGACGCTAGTCTATGATAAAAGGATTAAAAGTAGCCATGATAGAATTCCTCTTGAAGATGTTGGGTTCTGTACTAAATTGCCTCATTGACAGTGTCTACAATTTTATTGCTTAGTAAATAATAATAATAATAATAATAATAATAATAATAATAATAATAATAATAATAATAATAATAATAATAATAATAATAATAATAATAATAATAAGGAAAATCACAAACAGGTAGTGCATGCCAAAATCTTTAAGTCTTCATTTAGTAATATCATGCAAAGTGCTCTTTATAAAAGACTACCTACAATTAGGGGAGAGGTGGGCAATGGCGATCACTTAAGAAAAATTGGTTATTACGTAGTTTCATTTGCAAAATATATTGAAACAAATTTGTAAATACGTACTCCAAGCCTTCTACAATAAGTGTATAAAATAAAAAGAGGATCATTCTTTCAGTTCGGGAACACGATGGAAAAAACTCAAATTGCTACTTTGATCGCCATTCCCATCACATGCTGGTAATGGCGATCACAGTACAAGCTTAATAAACACACATAGTTTCATAGGCAGTTCAATTTTTCCTTTTTATTTTTATTTATTTATTTATTTTTATTTTTATTTATTTATTTTTTATTTTTTCTTGCTAAATTGCGCCTTCGAAAGACAGAGTAACGTCAACTGAATGTTTTATTGACGTTTCTTCAAAGACACGTCACAGATATATCCACGTGTTGAATCCACAACAGTACAGTCAGCATGCACCCACGATCCACAAAGGTCACACCGATAATATAGTTTCAGTGTTTGACTCAAGTAGGCGTATTACCTATCTTAGGTCTATCCTCTTTTATAATTTTTGGCTGGAGAAGTATTCCAAATGTTTGTTATAAATGGCGATCACCATGGTAAACCGATCACGTTGATCGGCATTCCCAACATTGCGCCATTTTGAAAATTGAGCTGGTTATACTGTCAAACGTAGTTTATTTGAAACAGAACTATGTGTCGTGCATTAGAAGTAAACGTAACTTTTTACGAATCTTAGTAACTTCAAGATCTTACAACTTAAAATTGTACGTATCGTGAGTTGAAATATGCAGATCCTTATAAGAAAATCAACAAAAACAAGTTTCAACACGCTGTAGACTTCAGTCTTCTCTGATAACTTCCTCGACAATATACAAGAAACCTTGCTACAAAAGGCAGATGGCAGCACTAGTTTGACTTCTTTTTGACTGTCACGCAATAGGGCAAAGTGGGCTGATCGCCATTCCCTTCCTCTCCTCTGTCCGCTTCGCTGGGTTAATATAAGAAAAAGTAGTAATATGTTTCGTTAGGCAGTCACTTTTTACTATTACTAAAGCGCTCTCTGGTATCGGTCATTTTCGATCATTTTTCTATATATCCTTTCTCCCTCTACCCCAAGTTGTGGAGCTGAATTTGGATTTAAACGGCATTGGAAGTGTCACTGTTGAGCTCAGTGATCCCAAACACTATGGATTCGACACTAATATCGGTCATTTTCGATCTTTTTTACGTAGTTCTACCTTCTTCCCTTCCCCTAAGTTGCACTGTCAAAGTGAAATAATAATAATAAAAAAAAAAAAAAACATTGTGCCGTAGTGATCTTTATATTGGTATTATAGAGTAAAATGAATATAAAAGGGATTTAATTTAAGATTAGAAACAGCGCTGTTTCCTTCTATACTGTTTCCTTCTATATTATTATTATTATTATTATTATTATTATTATTATTATTATTATTATTATTATTATTATTATTATTATTATTATTTGGTAACCTATTCACCTTCCTTTTTTCCTCCCTGTATTCCACTACAGTATATTTTTGCGATAGAGAGTTTGGTGTTTTCTTAATTTAAATGATCTGGTATTATGGTTAGTCTTTTGTCAATTTCATGTGATTGCTATACTTAAATTTGATTGGTTGTTTATCCTTCCGATGAAGGAGCTTTGAAATTAAGTGATTGGGCCCGTCACTTGTTCTCTTCGCAAGGTATGTGTTACACCATATTTAATTTTGTGTATAATATATTTTATATGTGAATTTAAAATCTATTCTGGGTTTTTCCGTGAGTATAAAAAAACATGTAGATAGAAAATTGATAAATATTCTAATTGAACCATCAGTTCAAATATTGGTATTGAATTTCTATAATATAAATATGTGTATTTCAAATATGGTTTATGCTGAATATGTCTTGTAATAAGGCAGGAGCCATCTTGGACTTTTACTTCATGCAACATGTGCCTGATAAATTTTTCAGTAATTATAAATTTCTTGTGGTTTTTTGCATGAATCGAAATTGTTTAAATCTACTAGTAGTTGAAAATATTTTTCAAAATCGGACAAACTTTTACGAACTTTACAAATTCGTTGTTAGATTCAACATTACGTTTATTTTTTTTTAAAAAAAAAAATAAAATTTGTTAATGCTATCGGAATTTTTTTTATGTTGTTTATCAAGTAGAGTTATGTTCCTGCAACCTTTGAAGACTTATTATTATTTGTTGAACTTTAGCATACCATTCTCTTTCAGTAGCTTACATTTTTACGTGCGTTAAGCGGCGTTGTAAACCACATACCTGGCCCGGGAAACTCTTCTCGGAGGGGCTACTTGTTTGAGTAGAGGGAAGTGAACGTAAAACTTTCTTTCCTGATTTTCAAAAATTTAGTTTTTCTGGGAAGGGACGGTAATGGCAACATTACCCACCTTGGCTGTTACAAAAAGAAGAGAACAAGTCTGTTTTTTTTAATGGTATGCTTTAAAAGTTTAAAGTCAGTTATAGTCTTCATTGGTAAAATAAAGCAGGCGGGATTGAACCCAATTCTTGGCACATGTTAGTCAATATCCTTGCTTACTTGTTTATAGTCATCATGGCTTTTGGTGGTGATAGTTCCTTTTTTATGGATGAGATACCACTTTTTAAGGAAAATGAAAATGTAGAACACGTAGAGCAAAGAAAGGTCGAATCAATATTTTTGAAAGAAATTGCTATAATGAATCCAATTGACCAAAGACAGGTCGTAGAAACGTTATCAGAAGGAGAAGCAAAATCATTGCTCTATAGATTCCTTGCTAATAAAACAGCTGACCCACAGTCGTCTGTTGACCTTGATAAGCAGGAGGTAGTTATAGCACCTGTGAGTAATACAAACACGGTGCCTGTTGTACCAAGTGTTCATTCACCTTTTGCTGGCTCGCTAGTTGATAAGAATGTGCAAGGTCAGCAATGTAACTTAACTTCTTCTTCGAATGCTTGTTTTTCAAAACTAGAACAGAATTCCGCAGCTTTGGTACTTCGATCTTTCTTTGATAATTTACCAAGTTGTGACGGATCTAACCCTATAGTATTATATGAATTTGTTAAACAAATAGACGAGTTTTATAATGTAGACCGTTTTCCTTTCCCGGCATTACTGTATTCTTTAAGAGGAAAAGTATCAGGTCCTTTAAAAAATGTATTACTGGAATTGCCTAGTCAGCTTCGTACCTGGGAGCTCACGCGAGATTATATTTTTCATAATTTATTATCGGAATGTGCTATACAATCCATAGTTGTTGAATATATGTATAAGCCCCAAGGCCAGGCAGAGAACTTGAAAGACTTTGTTAAACGTTTAGTCACAGTCGATCGCTTGCTTAAATTAAATTGTGGTGATGAGAGATTAATAAGTTTCATTACCAGTGGCGTTCTGCCTAGAATTAAAGGGAGGTTATTTTATAATCAGAAACCTAAAACTATGAGTGAATTACACCGACTGGTTAACGATTACACCTTTCATGAACTCTATTCTAAACAATTTGATTTTAAGGTGCGCTCTCAAGTAGGGTTGCCAGTTGTGAATAAAAACTTTACAAATAAACAAAAACAAAAAACTGTTGCGTGCTTTCTTTGTGGCGGTCCGCATTTAAAACGAAACTGTAGTTTAAATAAAAATTCGTTTTCATCTATGTCGTTTGTTGGAAATAATGAAAAGAAAGTGTGCTCTGTAGAAGATAGTGGGGGCGTTGCCTTGGTGAACCTTAAGGTTGGGGATTTTTTAGTCGTCTCTGCCTTAGATTGTGGGTGCACGGCTAATTTAATTAGTTTGGACCTTTTTAATAAAGTTAAAACCTTAGATGAAGTCCGTGTTAATTATAAAGACTGTTTTCGTGGAAAAACTATTAACAGAGAAGCATTAGTGTTACGTCCTTCAGTGTTGCTACCCTTGGTTATAGATGGATATAAGTTTCAGTGCAAGTTTTATGTGATGAAAAATCTTGAATATCCAATTCTTTTGGGACTCGATTGTTTTCGTCGAGAGGGATTATGTATTGACTTTGATAAAAACACGTTATATTGGACCAAGTCAAAAATAGAAGTTCCCTTAGTAAAATCTTCTCCCCCCTCCCCTCTTACTTATTACAAAAAGAAGTCTGTTGCTGGTTTTTATCCTTCCAGGGAGGGGAGTGTGAGCGAAGCTGCCGCCAAACTTTTCTTGGGAGATTCTTCGCCTCATTCCCGTAGGCCCTGGACTTGTAAGAGAAATTTTGACAACAGAAGTAAACATCCTAGTTGGGAAGATTTGGATGCGACCAGGGCACCGCAGATAAGGAGCCGTAAGCCTTCTAAGCCGACCAGGAGCGACACAGTGGGACTACATGGTTACAGGTACTCTTGCAGCGAAAATTTTTCTTCCAGGACATTTCATTTGCCTTCATCAAATTTAAAAAGAAAAACAAATGTTATTTCGGACTCTAATTGTGAGAAAAATAATATTTTAATGTTTGAAAATGAGCCAGTGCCTGGGCCTTCTTCGCGACCTGATACTTGTAATGTAGTAAATGACGATAACGTCTGTGGGAAACGTGTAAATTGTGATGTTAATAATGTCAATTGTGATAATGAAATAGGGGGCGATCCATTGTTATGTATGTTACAGTCAGGTGATGAGAGTAAGTGGGATATTACTGTAGAAGAGAGAAAGAAAATCATTGATGGTATAGATAAAAAGTTATTGGAACAAGACAAGAGTTTAGGGGCTTATGTAGATAGGTTATTGAGTAAATATGATAATGTAATCACTCATCGTATAGGCTGCATTAGCGATTTTGTATACCATATCCAAAGAAAATCAGATGAAGTGATACGTGAGAGACAGTACCCTTTTTCGAGAACTCAGCAGAAGGAATTATCCCATATTATTGAATAATTATTGGAAAATAATGTTATTCGTCCTTCACTCTCTGAGTTTAGATCTCCTTGTTTTCTTGTTAAGAATAGGGATTCATCTTCCAGGCTAGTAGTAAATTTCGCTCGGGTGAACAATATCATTTGTGGAGATGGGGTCCCGTGTCCGAACCTCGACGAGTGTATTAGTTCGCTTTCTGATGCAAAAATTATGTCAATATTCGATGCCCGTCGAGCTTTCTTCCAGGTCCAGCTGTCCCCTGAGAGTAGACAGCTCACCGCCTTCGCTGTACAAGACAAATTATATGAATACCGGCGTGTACCGATGGGAATCTGCATTGGGACACAGGCCTTAATGAGGGCTCTTAATGATATATTGGGAGACTTGAGGGGAAAGGGAGTTGAATTTTACGCGGACGACATTGTCGTATATGGACGTTCTATTGAGGAACACAATTCAATGCTTGAACAAGTTCTCTCTCGTTTTTCGAACAGAGGCCTCACTCTCTCTCCCGACAAATGTAAGATATTGAGGACAAAAATTGAATTTTTGGGCTTCTTGATCGAGGATGGTGAGATTAAGATGTTACCCGAAAGGCTACAAGCAATTAGGGATATTAAACCCCCTCAAAACCGACGTGGCCTTGTGAAGATTTTGAGCTTTTTAAATTTCTATTCTCGTTTCTGTAATGATTTCGCGGGTCTTATCGAACCCTTATCGAGAATGCGTTCTCCACGTGAGAAATTTGTTTGGGGTCCCAGAGAGGACTCTTGTTTGGAGCAAATAAAGCGAGCTTTTGAAGAACAGATTATTTTGTCCATCCCCAATTTAAATAAAAGATTTTATTTGCATGTAGATTCGACGTTGAGATCTCAAGCCGCAATTTTGTCTCAGAAAACGGACGAGGGCTTGTTGAAACCAGTTTGGTTTTTCAGTAAGACTTTAAAACCCGCTGATTTCAATAGAACAATATATCAATTGGAATTACTTGCCATATATAATGCGGTGATGCGGTTTCGTGCATTCTTGAGTAACGAATTTACTATATTTACAGATAATAATGCTCTTGTACACATGTTACGTAATCCGAAGAATTTAGGTCGTTATGGTAATATAGTACAGAATTTGTTTGAATTTAAATTCAAAATTGTGCACATTTCGAGTGCGAAGAATTTTCAAGTGGATTTTTTGACGCGGATTTATGAAATTAATCCCACGGATGTAGATGTTGATCCTTGTTCCATTAATTCCGCGGAGAATTGTATGTTTAGTCTATGGAGTTTACCTCTGTCACATACCGATATTGTACAACATCAACGAACAGAAGCTGATACTAAAGATATCTATCGGGAGGTGGTTGAACATGGTGGGGAATACCAAGATTATAAGATTGTGAAGGATATCTTGTATCAGCATACTAAGGCGAAATATTCACCTTATAAGGTTTTGGTTCCCCGTTTGCTTGTCCCTATGTTATTAAGTTATTATCATTCGATGTTACCCAATGGGGCTCACCTTGGGATTTTGAAGAGTTACAAGAAAATTTCCAAGTATTTTACTTGGAAGAACATGTACGACGAAGTTCGAGAGTACGTGAGAGGGTGCCATGAGTGCCAACTCTCGAAGGCCCGAAATTATCTTCCGCAAGGGCAGTTGATCTGAGAATATTGTTCTGAGGTGAATGGCCATAACTACGTAGATTTTGCTGGGCCTCTCCCGTGTAGTTATGGATATCGGTACATTCTACTTTGTCTCGATAATGCATCTCGATTCCTTCATTTAGTTCCTTTACGTAATGCAACGAGCAAGCTTGTTATCAAAGCCCTGAATGATATTTTTTGTCGTTTCGGATTTTGTCGTTCTCTTACGAGCGATAGGGGCCCGTGTTTTTCTTCCGTGGAATTCAAGAATTTCCTCTTTGGAAATGGAATAAAACATATTAGGAGCTCTCCTTACTTTCCTGGTGGAAATGCAGTCGAGAAATACGTGAGATTAGTAAAAACTAGCCTCAAATCCTATTTGGATGGAAAACAGGAGAAATGGGCATATTTTATAAACCAACTGCAGTTTTCTCTGAATACTGCTGAACATTCAGAGTTGAAATTTTCTCCATTTAGATTGTTTCTTGGGAGAGATCCTATTGATACCTTGATGGTTAAGTGGAAAATTTCCTCTGAAGATATTGATGGCCCTAATAATGCCACTATATGGGAGCAAGCTTTAGAAAACATGCACAAAGCTTGGGAAGAGAGACGAAGGATATATAATAAGCGTACTGTTCCTGTCACCTTTGCTGTCGGTGATCGTGTTTTGATCAAATCACAGCAAAAGTCATCCCTACAGGATAAGGTTACAAAATCATTAGCCTTTAATTGGTGGGGTCCTGTTACTGTGATTGCTAAACCTACGGCAAATACATTAAAATGCAAAACAAACGATAATAAAATAGTGGTGACGCATACTACTTTAGCTAAGCTCTACAGAGAGCCCAGAAATGTGTGTGGTGGAACCATGTAAGGATAATTGTTGTTTCTTGAATTGTATATTTTTTGTTCATGTTCATCATCATTCATTCGCTACTAACCCTTTTCATCATCATTTCATCTCATGCTCATTACTATATTGTATTATACATATGTATTTTTAGTATGAAATGAAAAATATTCTGAAGAAATTTTTTTTGGAGGGGGATGTTGTGCCGTAGTGATCTTTATATTGGTATTATAGAGTAAAATGAATATAAAAGGGATTTAATTTAAGATTAGAAACAGCGCTGTTTCCTTCTATACTGTTTCCTTCTATATTATTATTATTATTATTATTATTATTATTATTATTATTATTATTATTATTATTATTATTATTATTATTATTATTTGGTAACCTATTCACCTTCCTTTTTTCCTCCCTGTATTCCACTACAGTATATTTTTGCGATAGAGAGTTTG
This sequence comes from Thermobia domestica, assembly GCF_964235325.1. Taxonomy (NCBI): domain Eukaryota; kingdom Metazoa; phylum Arthropoda; class Insecta; order Zygentoma; family Lepismatidae; genus Thermobia; species Thermobia domestica. Next base: position 20,811,350 of record NC_137456.1, on the reverse strand, counting down.
GTGTTTTCTTAATTTAAATGATCTGGTATTATGGTTAGTCTTTTGTCAATTTCATGTGATTGCTATACTTAAATTTGATTGGTTGTTTATCCTTCCGATGAAGGAGCTTTGAAATTAAGTGATTGGGCCCGTCACTTGTTCTCTTCGCAAGGTATGTGTTACACCATATTTAATTTTGTGTATAATATATTTTATATGTGAATTTAAAATCTATTCTGGGTTTTTCCGTGAGTATAAAAAAACATGTAGATAGAAAATTGATAAATATTCTAATTGAACCATCAGTTCAAATATTGGTATTGAATTTCTATAATATAAATATGTGTATTTCAAATATGGTTTATGCTGAATATGTCTTGTAATAAGGCAGGAGCCATCTTGGACTTTTACTTCATGCAACATGTGCCTGATAAATTTTTCAGTAATTATAAATTTCTTGTGGTTTTTTGCATGAATCGAAATTGTTTAAATCTACTAGTAGTTGAAAATATTTTTCAAAATCGGACAAACTTTTACAAACTTTACAAATTCGTTGTTAGATTCAACATTACGTTTATTTTTAAAAAAAAAAATAAAATTTGTTAATGCTATCGGAATTTTTTTTATGTTGTTTATCAAGTAGTTATGTTCCTGCAACCTTTGAAGACTTATTATTATTTGTTGAACTTTAGCATACCATTCTCTTTCAGTAGCTTACATTTTTACGTGCGTTAAGCGGCGTTGTAAACCACATACCTGGCCCGGGAAACTCTTCTCGGAGGGGCTACTTGTTTGAGTAGAGGGAAGTGAACGTAAAACTTTCTTTCCTGATTTTCAAAAATTTAGTTTTTCTGGGAAGGGACGGTAATGGCAACATTACCCACCTTGGCTGTTACAACATTCCAGATTCGAACCTCGTCTATGTTGAAAATTTGATCCAGATCGGTCGGGTGGTTGAAGAGTCATTAAGCCACGAACATAATCACTTTCATTTTTATTTATACTAGCTGAACCTGAACCTTTACACACATCATTTACAAATGAGCGTGAATCTCCTTCTCATTTCTCACAATCTGTACATGTCCCTATGCAGACACAACTGAAAGACGTCTTGATTTTTTTAAAAAAAATCGGCAAAGGGCATCATAAAGGGTAGATTTTTTCGACTATTTTTCCAATATCTCGCACCGTCTATAAGATTTGAGCCTAATAGCTGTTGGAGTTTCTAATTCATGTGTTTTCTTTCTTCTAGCATGCAGTATGTAATAAGCAAATACTTGCACACATAATTACTCGTAATTATATGTCAGTGATATACGATGTTCATTGAGCAAAAGATTTCTAACAATAAAGATTCATCTGAGACTAGAGAAATAGTTATCCTTAGTTTTCCATTATCATTTGGCCATGAAACAAACGCTTGAGAGACATGCAATCCCTGTATACAACTATGTAGTATTGGAATGTATAACTCATAGGATATAATGCTTTACTTTTTTAAAATTTCAACACTTTCAGTGTACCTCTAAAAATATAATAAAGAAATAACGACTATATATTTTTTAAATATTCAATTAGAACTAGACAATCTACGCAAAATTTGGAATCGACCAGCGAAAACAGCACATTTCTATCACTTGTAGATTTCGAGATCTCATTGTCGAAAAGATTCTTTGGAGACAAACACATAAACCTAGCGTTTTAATATATAGATACATTGATATACCGTTTGTCCGACCAATATCCTTTTCATTAAAACTCGAAGGAAATAAAATTGTAAAATTCTGCTGTTTGGGGACAAACAGTAGAGCGATTATCTCGGCTCAATTCCTTAATGAAGTCAATCCGTTTAGTTTCTACATGGGTAAAGGGTGACTTTTACGTACTGTATCGTTTAAAATTAAGGATAGTTCCTAAATTCTATGCAACCTGTACAACAGCAAAGCATTCTGTGTTGCCTATGATAAAGGAATATGTAACTTTTATTGTTGAAAAAAAAGTTTCACAGTTATCTTTACTGTTTTTATAGTGTGGGAGCAAGCGATCATCCGTTGGATTTTGATGGCACAGTCAGCGACAAACGTTTTTTCCGTTTGGTAAAATTTATTTTGGAAATAAAGGTGATATGGCTGGAACTTACGGAAAATTATGTTGTTTTCAATTTATTGAAAGCTGTACTTAAAATGCAGTTCTATTCTGAAGTTTCTTTATGGAACTAATTTCATCAAACGGAACTGACATTTGTCGCTAACTGTACAAGTGTAAGACATTATTTTTTTCTATTTTGTTGCACATTAGTTATGACAAATTTAGATATTGTCAAGTGATAAACTTTTGCAGGCCAATATGGCGGCCATTTAAAAATGGCGGCTAAATTTTACATAAAAATGTTCATAACTCGCTTATTTTTCATCCGAATTAGGTGATCTTTCTTTTTTAAAAAAATAAATTACAAGTCTACATTGGTATAATATTAACATATGCCAACTTATTGGACCAAAATCCGGACGTTGACATACACAATTTTATCCACACATAACTCAATGTATTAATAACCATATTAGCATGGGGGCAATTAAAGAGTTTTCTCATAACAAACTTAACCATTTAATTTTAGGTAGAGCGATTAATTCGATTAATTTGTTAAGGCGAATGGTTTTGATTGTAGAAATAAAAGTAGAGATATCAGATCAGCTAATTACCCAAAACTGGTGCTGTGGCCTTACGTCAAAATCTATAACTACTGTCATATTGAATTTTGAAGTTAGGTTATGAATTAAACGAATTTGGTGACAAAGTCGAATAATAAAAGTGTGTTATCAAATTGTAACCAGCATGTACTCACCCAGATTGTGATCAGCGAAGATTTGAGAGGTTGATCCTTCTTATCTGATGGTCACTTCAAAACTCTCTCGAGTTCACTACTCTTTTTGTACACCTACCTTTTCTTCCTAGTTTTTGGTAGCGTCATTTCCTCCGCCTACAATTACATTTTTAGAATTACCTCATAACGTGAAGTAGGAAGTGTTTATTATTGCCTTGACACATTGCTACATAACATAAGTTATATTTCCTATTAAAAGAATGTTTTATCTAGACATAGTTTTGAATTGTTACGAGACTTCCTTAATTTCTTTACACGTGTGAACGACCTAACAGCACCAGACTGGGAATTGAGTTCTATTTGCATTTAATATATGAAGGTTTACAAAATATTAATGTCAAAATTAATAAAATATTATTTGCCCTTTACCAAAATGCTTTAGTCATATTACAATATTTTTAGTTATCATATGAAGGGTGTGAGGCAAAAACATGGTAACCCACAATTTTGAAATTGCTGCGTTTTGCAGCACCCGATAGAGAGCAACACATACTGCTTCGTTTAACCTTGTCTGTTTAATTCTTCATGTATAGTCTTATGTGAAAAATAAACTTTCCGACTTTTGAAAATGAATTGTACAGCAGAAAACCTCTAATTTCTAACAATAGTAAAATTGTGGGTTACTATGTTCTTGCCTCACCCTTCATACTTTCTAGTAGTTTAAAACATTATTTTTGTCCCCCAAAATGCGGAAAATAGATGGCAATATGTAACGTGTTTCAAGTCGTTGGTGACTTGAAGCATAATAAAGAAAATTTACATTACATTGCTTATTTTATTATTTTAAATAATATTAAAGTAATTAACCCTGTCTTAGTAGGTATAGTTATATTTAGGTTATTCATGTTTATGATCTGTATGTAACTAGGTATACGCTTCCTAAATTATTTTTGCTCAAGTGATTTTAGACTGAAGTGTTTATGTTCTCGATAAACAATAATTTGAAAACTTTGTCGTCACCGAATCTGACATAGATAAATTGATTCAACGGCAAGTAGTAATGGGAAATTATACCAGTGACAAATTGTGCAAGACACAGCTCCATACACGCAGGAGCGCCGATTTCTCTGTAAGTTTTGGGAGGGGAGCATTCAAGTGTGTGTTGGGTTGCAGATAAGGGTATAAGAAGGCATATATGAGGATTTTAAGACAAAATGAATTCAAATTATGCCAAGTATTGTATATTCATAAAAAAATGCATACAACAATAAAAATACATATTCATAAAAATACATGGGGCCCACATGAGCATTGAGGGGTTCGGGGTCTTCCTGCCCCCCTCCCCCTAGGATCGGCGCCCTTGCATACACGGAACCTTAAGATAAAGGCGTCATACGCATAACTTAAGTCCTTTTGCGCTTGAACATCAAATACAAGGATGACAATAAGACTCAGTTCGTATCATTCTCAAAATTTGCGGATTACAATGATATGCAACAGATGAGAGAGTTATAAATGCGGGTATTATTGCAAGACAAATCATAAAGTTTGGGTTGTTATGCCTTTAAACCGCTACGGAATGAGATCCTAAGCTATGGGGCAAACTGTTATGCATATCAATATTAATGAAAAGTAATGGAGAACAGAATGTAGTATGTGTATAAATGAGATAAACCTAAATTTTTACTGTGCAGTTTAGTATCAGTTGCAGAACAGCTGCAAGTTTAACCCATTTCCGAAAATGTCTGTAGGATAGAAGTAGTACTCCCCCCGTTATGCCCGATTTGACCTTGAACTCATTTTCGTGACGTCATAGGTCAAAGGTCAATGACCTTGGCCCGGGGTCAATGACCTAGGGGTACCTAGGACCACCCCCTCTAGATTTTGGCAGGGGTACCATGGCCCACCCCCTAAATTTTGGCAGGGGTACATAGGACCACCCCCCTTAAATTTTGGAAATTGCCAAATCTAAAAATTGGGTATGGTAGCCTAGGACCATAGTATGTACCTCTATCCGTATTGGGGGTCTATGTCGTTCCCTTTCATGGGTAAAAAATTGCCAAAAAGTCAAATTTCGGGGGTTTTTGACCTAATTTATCCCCTTTGATGAGGTGTTATTACCTTATATAGTTATATGGGCGTATACAGGGGTTCATTACCTTTCATAAGACATGGGTATATTAATGCACCCCTTGAGAAATTTGAGAGGGGTACCTTGGCCCACCCCTTAAATTTTGGAAATTGCCCAATTTCAACATTGGGTATTATAGTACAGGACCCTAATATGTATTATGATAAATTTGGATGGTCCACCTCGTTTCCTTTTAGGGGTACCAAATTGCCAAAATATAAACGTAAGCAATACGTTGTACCACGTGTTTGGTTTTTGGCTCAATTTATCCCCTTTGATGAGATGTTATTACCTTATATGGTTATATGGTCATGTATAGGGGTCCATTACCTTTCATAAGACATGGGTATATTAATGCACCCCTTGAAAAATTTGGGAAGGGTACCATGGCCCACCCCTTAAATTTTGGAAATTGCCCAATTTCAACATTGGGTATTATAGTATTGGACCCTAACATGTATTATGATAAATTTGGGTGGTCCACCTCGTTCCCTTTTAGGGGTACAAAATTGCCAAATTTTAGTACAACCACATGTTTGGTTTTTTGGCTCATTTTATTCCCTTGGATGAGGTCCTATTACCTTATATGATTATATGGTCATGTATAGGGGTCCATTATCTATTATAAGACATGGGTACATTGGTGCACCCCGGGAGGGGTACCTTGGTCCACCCCTTAAATTTTGGAAATTGCCCAATTTCAACATTTGGTATTATAGTACAGGACCTCAATATGTATCATGATAAATTTGGATGGTCCACATCGTTCCCTTTTAGGGGTACAAAAATTGCCAAAATATAAACGTTGTACCACGTGTTTGTTTTTTTGGTCCATTTTATCCCCTTGGATGAGATTCTATGATTACAGGGATCTATTTCCTATCATAAGACATGGGCACCCTTCTTAAATTTTGGCAATGGGGGTCCACTGAAATTGTCCAATTGAAGCATAGTACAGGACCTCAATATGTTTCGGTGGTCCTATTACCAAATTTGTTTAGTACAACCACGTGTTCGGTTACTGACTCAATTAAGGTTATAAGGTATGGATGGGTATCCCCTTTCAATTTGGTAGGACCCTTCGGGTGTAGTACAGTCACGTGATCGATGATTTGGTTTTAATGCGCGACGAGGTCCCTGGTCAATGTTCTCTAGGAATTAGGTGGAAACTTTGAACAAGATTCTTGGCATTTAAAACTTTTTTTTTCAACTTTTCAAACTAAAAAATCAAAACAAAAATTGAAGCGAAAACTTTTAAACAAAAATCTTGAAACTAAAAATTTTTCAAAACAAAAATTTGAAACGAAAAATTTAAAACAAAAATTTCGAAACAAAAATTTTCAACAAAAAATTTGAAACGAAAAATTTTCAAACAAAAAATTTTGAAACAATAAATTTACAAACAAAAAAATTTTGAAACGAAAAAATTTTTAAACAAAATTTGAAACAAAAATTTTGAAACAAAAAAAAATTTAAACAAAATTTTTGAAACAAAAATTACAAAACAAATTTCAAACGAAAAATTTTCAAATAGAATTTAAATCAAACAGTGATCAGCTTTCACGGTTAACCGTTAAACTTTATCCGGTTTTTAACTATTCGATTAACAAATAAACGGTTTTCAACTATTCGATTAACAAATAAACGGTTTTCAACTATTCGATAAACACATGAACGGATTTTTCCTTTTCACACCAGTGAGTGCAAGAATTGTTGTACTCGCTTTAAATACGCATCATTTTTGAAACAAGGTGTTAGTGTTCATCATGGATACACAGTGGAAACATCCATTTACCTGTATTCTCGCAGGGCCTAGTGGGTGTGGAAAAACGTATTTTGTGAAGCGATTACTGTCACATCTCCCAACCATGATCAATGCAAAATTTCGTAAGATATATTGGTATTATGCAGAATGGCAAGACGTGTATGCAACAATGCCAGTTCCAGTAGAATTTCACGAAGGACTTCCACGAATGAAAGATTTTCAGCCTCAAGATGGACCACATTTGATTATTATTGATGACCATATGCGAGAAGTGAATAGTGATATTGTTGATATGTTCACAAAAGGATCACATCATCGAAATATTAGTGTGATTTTTATAACACAAAATGTATTTCATCAAAGTAAAGCAAATAGAAATATGAGTTTAAATTGTTCGTATTTGGTGTTGTTTAAAAATCCACGTGACAAGTCACAAATCAAGCATATGAGTTATCAAATCATGCCTGAGCATCCACTGTTTCTACAAGAAAGTTATGCAGACGCAACAAGAAATCCACATGGTTATTTACTGATGGATCTTAAACAAGATACACCCGATGAAATGCGATTTCGTACAAATATTTTTCCCGACGATTTGCATCATTATGTTTACGTACCAACAAAACATGTTTAAATTATTGTGCATGTGAAAAGAATGACTTAGTCTGTCACGATGTCTCCTACAATGAAACACGCTGATCTGCTACGTGCTCTGCACAAAGCTAAACCAAGATTGCGTAAAGCTATTATTGCCAATGCAGACGCTTCATTAATTCATAGTATTTGTGAATGTTGTTATAATGTCTTAAAAGGCAGTGTTCCACTGACAAGTGCGCAGAAGTCAAGATTAAAGCGTTACAAGAACACGCTCCGCTATCTCGTAGACAATACAAAATCATTGGATAAAAAGAAGAAACATTTAGCCGTACAACAAGGAGGATTCTTACCTGCATTACTTGCACCTATTGTAGGAAGTGTGTTATCCAGTATTTTGTTTAAACAATAAACATCATGGAACATAGCAAGAAGATGGTTTTAGTCCCACCAGAAATGCTTCAACGAATGCATGCATCATCATCCCGTGTGAGTGAAAATCGAGAATCTAATCTCGATCGTGAAATGCAATCCATATTGAATACATCGTATCCAAGTGATGAAGAAAAATGGAATCAGTACAATAGAATATTACAGAAATATCTTTATGTGATACGTAAACAAGAAGAACCAATACCACTTACAATTACATCAATGAAACCTGATGGTGACGTCCCGAATGTTGACGATAGCACGAAACAAGAAATTTTAGCCGCAATACCACAAATGTATCGTAAGAAAGCCGAACTACTATTCCGTCGTTTAAAACAAGATGACGCAATTACGTGGGATCATAAAGGAACAGTGTACATCAACGATAATAAACTACATGGATCCAATATTGTAGATTTAATGTGCGATGTGACTCGACCGAGGAAACATTCTAATCCTCAAGGCTGGGAATTGTTTTGCAACTACCTTGCATCGTCAAACACACCTCAAGAATTGATTGGTAATCCACGAAGATTAAACTATATTGTCAAGCATAATAGTACAACAGCATCTGAAGGATCTGCACCACCAAAACCGGCACCTGAATTATTTTCTTCCGGAGAAGAAGAAGAAGAAGAAGACGATGATGATGTTTTAGAAGTCCGACCAAAAAGAAAACGTATCATTCCACAATGGTCAACGTACAAACCATGAACAAAAAGTTGAAATCCATTTATTACAATCCAGCACATCCTGCATCGTTTTCTACTGCAAAGAAATTATGGCAAGCCACAGGAAAATCTATACCTCTAACCAAAATAAAACTTTGGTTAAACAAACAACCTACCTACACGTTACATCGTCCTGTACGTCGTCGTTTCCGTAGAGATTTTTATCTTGTCAACAATATTGATGATCAATGGGAATGTGATTTAAATGATTTACAATCACTTCAAAACTATAATGACAATTACCGCTATATTCTTACAGTGATTGATGTGTTTAGTCGGTACGGGTGGGCTGTACCACTAAAATCAAAAAGTGCCGAGGATATAGTGAATGCATTTGAAATGATTTTCCAGGAGAGGAAACCAATTGTACTACGTAGTGATCAAGGAACTGAATTTACCAACAAGACAGTACAAAAGTTTCTCAGAAAACACAACGTGCAACATGTTACAACAAAGGATCCAGATATTAAAGCCAGCATCGCAGAAAGATTTAATCAGACATTGAAACATCGTATGTGGAAATACTTTACCAAATATCAAACATACAATTACATCAAAGTATTGCCTTTACTTGTAAAAGCATACAATGAAAGTCGGCATTCCAGTATTAAAATGGCACCTGCAAACGTTTCTCAGGACAATTTAGTGGAGGTGTGGCATAACTTATACGACAAAAAGCTACAACGTTCAAAACAAGATACGGATTTATCTGTTGGTGATACTGTTCGTATAAGTAAAACAAAACGTATCTTTGACAAGGGTTACCTCGAGAACTGGACTTGGGAAATATTCAGAGTAAAAGCCATTGTACCAAGAAACCCACCAGTGTATCGACTAGAGGATTTAAATCATCAACTTATCGATGGTGTTTTCTACAGAGAAGAATTACAACCAGTACCGCTCCCTTCGACGTTCCTCATCGATAAAATATTACGTACAAGAACAAAAGGTCGCAGAAAGGAGTATCTCGTGCAGTGGAAAGGATATCCTTCCTCATTCAATTCGTGGATCCCTGCAACTTCATTGAAGAAGAAGAAGAAGAATGGAACCTGATCAAGATTTTTACGTTACACTTCCCAGTAATAGTTCCATGGATTATTTTCCAGAAAATACATTGACTTCATATATTACGAAATTACAACGACGTGTAGAGTTTCGCCAGAAATGGGATGTGGCAATTGTAGAGATTCATTATCCACATTCTTTGCTGAACATTAACAGTAAAAACAATAAAATATATTACAAATCATCAAGTAGTAATGATCAAGAACCGTGGAAGGTTGTAACGATCCCTGTACGCTATTATAACAATATACGGGATCTTATTCATGCAATTAATATACATCATAAAGAAACCAATTTATTTATATCTCATGACGCAACTAATAATATATGCCTCATAAGACATCCCAAAAAGGAAATCCATAATTCTGTACAATTGTCACCAAGTGTTAGTTTAATGCTTGGATTTGACCCGAAAAGTGATTTAAAAGATATGGAAAAGGGACAATATACACCGGATGTACGATTAGGCTTACCATCACAAATGTACGTCTATTGTGACATTATTGAATCTGTCATTGTTGGAGATACAATGGTACCCTTGCTACGAATTGTCAACATGGATCCTGTGAATCATACTTTTGGAAGTCATGCAGTACAAATCTTTAATCCTGCACATTATGTTCCGGTGGAAAAAATGAATTTTGAGCAAATACAAATCGATATAAGGGATAGCACAGGTCATCGGATGCCATTCACCTTTGGAACGGTGTGTACAAAACTACATTTCCGTCGTCGTCGTCATGACTGATCCGTATTTGCAATACTACCAAAAACAAGCGTTGTCTGGTATCGGCAACGTCTATGTGGGAAGTCCCTATCAAGCAGGACATGGCATTGGAAGTTTCCTTGGTGGCTTATTTCGTTCAGTGTTACCACTTGTGAAGCAAGGCGCTAAAACTGTGGGAAAAGAATTATTAAAATCAGGTGCCAATATGATTAATGATGTTGTGATCTCGAATCAACCGCTGGAAGAATCGTTTCATCAACGTATGCAAGAGGCAAAATCGAATTTACAAGAAAAAGCTAAAAACAAGTTGAAAACTATGCTGGGAAGTGGATATCATAAACGAAAATGGGATGACTGCTCTCAGTTTGAGGTTGACCTTCCAACGATCAAAAACACCATCAATCCTACAAAGAGACGTAAATTATCACATAAGAAGAAGAAGAAATCATTGGCATCGTCACCAGATATTTTTGATTAATTCAACGATGGCTTTCTTACATCATCAATTCTGTGAATGTGTAAAAAGTGAATTGGACATTTTTTCAACGTTGCCCACGCAAACCAGTGTTCTGGACAATCGTATTATAGGCTACAAACCAATTAGTTCAATAGCTGAAAATTCACCAATAGAATTTGTAGTGAGTGGTAGCAGTGATGAATATATTGATTTACCACAAACCTTATTATACATCCAAGCACAAATTGTGAAACCAGATGGTTCCTCCTTCATCAATACGGATAAAGCAATTGCACCTGTCAATGATTTTCTAAATGCTATGTTTAGTGAAGTACAAATCTACTTGAACAATAAACTGATTTCATTTCCGTCACATAATCATCCATATCGTTCGTACATGGAAAAACTACTCAATTATAGTGATGGAGCTAAAAATACACATTTACAAACAGCAATGTGGTTTCAAGATACGGCTGGTCATATGAACGCAACCACAAGTGAGAACAAAGGATTTCAACAACGCTATGAACTGACAAAACAAAGTATGAAATTCGATATGATTGGACATCTTCATTGTGACATTTTTAATCAAGATAAATTTTTAATTCATGGAGTGGAATTACGTGTGAAACTTATTCCTGCAAAGCCAAACTTTTGTCTCATGGCCGGTGAAAGTGGTGTCAGTGCAAAAATCAATATTCTAGATGCATCGTTGCAGGTGAAAAAAGTCAGCATCAGCCCTAGTGTCAAATTGGCACACAATAAAATTTTACAATCCACACCGGCAAAGTATCCTCTGACAAGGGTTCAAATGAAATCATTTACCATCCCGAAGGATATACAATCCAAAACTATTGATAACCTGTTTATGGGAACATTGCCAAATCGTATTATTGTAGGATTTACATCGAATGAAGCATCCAGTGGAACTATTACCACCAATCCATTTGAATTTCAACATCTAAACATTAATTTCTTTACATTGTACGTGGATGGAAAAGCTGTACCTTCAAAACCGTTGCAACCCAACTTTGAAGAAAATCTCTACATTTCATCGTACCACACATTGTTCTCAGGCTCTGGCATACATTTTACCAATACTGGAAATACAATTTCAAGAGCCGACTACAAGAATGGATATACACTGTTTGTATTTGACCTAACTCCCGATTCTTCTGCTGGAGATTGTCACTATTGGAATTTACAACGACATGGAGCCATCCGATTGGAAGTTCATTTCCAAGAGAAATTAGCAGCACCTGCAAACTGTATTGTGTATGGAGAGTTTTCCTCACTCCTAGAGATAGACCACCAGCGCAACATTATCCTGGACTTTTAAATTACAAGGTACGTATACGTTATGTATCATTTCCATTCACGATGTTGAATACATTACAATTAGCTAGTGCTTTAAACGGTAGTCCATTATTCAGAAATCATTTTACCGGGGTATTTGCAAGCGATGAGTTGCCCTCACGGATTTCTCTTCCTCTGGCAATCATTGTAAATACAGATCCATCCACAAAACTAGGAAGTCATTGGATTGCAATTTATATTGATCATCGCGGTGTTGGAGAATATTTTGACAGCTATGGCCTTCCTCCTTACGTACCACAACATGTTGCATTCTTAAAACTTCATTGTATATACTATAAATATAATAATAGCCAAATGCAAAGTCTTGGTTCATCCGTATGTGGCTATTATGCTTATTTTTATTTGTGCTGTAAAGCCCAAGGAAAATCTCTGCGTGAAATTCAATATTTGTTCACAACAGTACCCACGGTTAATGATCGTAGACTGCTGCAATATACCTTCCAGGTAATTTTATCATATTTATCATTGTAAGTGTATTTGTTTTATCATCATCTATTTCTATACTAATCATCTTTTTCCTCGTTCTTTTTTACAGAATTCACAATACGAAGCTTTGCAAACGGGTGCTATGCTGCAAAACATGGAAACAAATCATCGCAATCAAGAAGAGGAGGCAGTCTAATGAAGAAACCCAGTTCAATATACAAACATTGTCAATAAGAAAGAAAAAGAAGAAACCAGAAAAATGAATAAAATACAATTTATGCTTATTTATGTGTTTTTATTGTCCATTCCATATACAACGTTATCAGGTTCTCCTAAAGAACTGTGCGATATAAGACGAGAACCCTGTGCAAAGTTTCCACCTAATTCCTAGAGAACATTGACCAGGGACCTCGTCGCGCATTAAAACCAAATCATCGATCACGTGACTGTACTACACCCGAAGGGTCCTACCAAATTGAAAGGGGATACCCATCCATACCTTATAACCTTAATTGAGTCAGTAACCGAACACGTGGTTGTACTAAACAAATTTGGTAATAGGACCACCGAAACATATTGAGGTCCTGTACTATGCTTCAATTGGACAATTTCAGTGGATCCCCATTGCCAAAATTTAAGAAGGGTGCCCATGTCTTATGATAAGAAATGAACCCCTGTAATCATAGAATCTCATCCAAGGGGATAAAATGGACCAAAAAAACAAACACGTGGTACAACGTTTATATTTTGGCAATTTTTGTACCCCTAAAAGGGAACGATGTGGACCATCCAAATTTATCATGATACATATTGAGGTCCTGTACTATAATACCAAATGTTGAAATTGGGCAATTTCCAAAATTTAAGGGGTGGACCAAGGTACCCCTCCCGGGGTGCACCAATGTACCCATGTCTTATAATAGATAATGGACCCCTATACATGACCATATAATCATATAAGGTAATAGGACCTCATCCAAGGGAATAAAATGAGCCAAAAAACCAAACATGTGGTTGTACTAAAATTTGGCAATTTTGTACCCCTAAAAGGGAACGAGGTGGACCACCCAAATTTATCATAATACATGTTAGGGTCCAATACTATAATACCCAATGTTGAAATTGGGCAATTTCCAAAATTTAAGGGGTGGGCCATGGTACCCTTCCCAAATTTTTCAAGGGGTGCATTAATATACCCATGTCTTATGAAAGGTAATGGACCCCTATACATGACCATATAACCATATAAGGTAATAACATCTCATCAAAGGGGATAAATTGAGCCAAAAACCAAACACGTGGTACAACGTATTGCTTACGTTTATATTTTGGCAATTTGGTACCCCTAGAAGGGAACGAGGTGGACCACCCAAATTTATCATAATACATATTAGGGTCCGGTACTATAATACCAAATGTTGAAATTGGGCAATTTCCAAAATTGAAGGGGTGGGCCAAGGTACCCCTCCCAAATTTTTCAAGGGGTGCACAAATATACCCATGTCTTATGAAAGGGAATGAACCCCTGTATACGCCCATATAACTATATAGGATAATAACACCTCATCAAAGGGGATAAATTAGGTCAAAAACCTCCGAAATTTGAATTTTTGGCAATTTTTTACCCATGAAAGGGAACGACATAGACACCCAATACTAATAGAGGTACATACCCTGGTCCTAGGCTACCATACCAAATTTTTAGATTTGGCAATTTCCAAAATTTAAGGGGGGTGGTCCTATGTACCCCTGCCAAAATTTAGGGGATGGGCCAAGGTACCCCTGCCAAATTTTAGAGGGGGTGGTCCTAAGTACCCCTAGGTCATTGACCCTGGGCCAGGTCATTGACCTTTCACCCTGGTCGTAAAAGAGAGTGAGGATGAGTCATTCGGGCATACGGGGGGGCGTACTACTATAGACGTGCAACGACCAGATTAGCCTTCATCCTACAGAAGAGTTCAACGTTCTACTAACCAGATGAATCTTCACCTTACAGAGGAGCTAAAGTTTTCATCCAAAAATTGGATGTACTTACGTTCAACCATATTGTGGATGCAGCTGAGCTGCGTCCGTTTTTTAGATGAACGTTACGGTTGTATTTTTTTATTATGTTTTATTACCTCTCATATCCTACAGCAAATCATTCTTGCAGCAAAAACCACCTTGTATATCAAGTTTACCACAACTTATTCCGGCAGTACCGTTCACTTTCATAAATACCATAATACTACACTCGATTAGTATAATTTGTAACATAGCTTTAACTTTTCGGTTTCTAAACATCCGGTCATTACCAAAAACACAAAATTTTATTTGAACAGTTTCTTCTTGAGTAGCATGTTTATGTTTAATAAAACCTTTGATGCAAACTTTCATACTTCTGTCGTTTACTACGATATACCACGATACATTCTGCTAAGCTTCGAACCAATGGGGGAGTGACAATAGGGATTTCTTTTTACATTGATTTTCGCCAGATCAAACCATTTATTACCTCAACAGTTACCCCGATATATCTTCAACACTTTCAATAGATACATCATTATGACCGCTTGTTATATGTACAACCGCAGCGATGGTGACTTGACCAGGGTAAAAGTGGATCTGAAAAGGTAGGAGACGCATGACGTCACGACGTGCCCCTGCCTATCTTTGACCATTGTAATTTTTAGTAAGTGGGGGATGCCACAGATATTTTTTGGAAGTGGGTAACGACGTCCCACGTGTTCCCTCTCACTTTTACTCCTGGATGGGACATTTTCTTTTTAAATTTTATAACGACTCATTCTTGATCTTGCAGAAGCTATACGCCCCGTCTCAAACACTAAGCCTGACGTACTCATCGCCTCTCTGTCTCACATTGCACGCTCGAAATTCTTGATCTTCTGGGCAGTGGTCATCCCCTCATCAAGGTTCTGTATAAATCATACTTGATCAAAAACCATTCATCTTTACCACTACGAGTAAGCTTGCGCTAAGATAGATCTAAACGGGATCAATATAGTATACATTTCACACCTCACCACTGATTTAGCCGAACCCGCCACAATCGACTATTTATATTAGACTGCAGACAGCATTATATCTGTAATCCAGGAAGCAAACAACTTATACATTTCAAGAACACAATCCATTCCATATCAAAATAAGACTCCGATACAATATCTCACTATGATCAAACTTTCACACCAGCTCTATCGAGACTACCTCCACACCAGGCCCGTAGCCAGCCCCAAAATTTACGGGGGGCCGGTAGAAGTTAGGGGGGCCTGACCCAATCATATTATACTTCACCACCATATTATAGTTCATTTGCAAGCCTATCGTGAAACTTTTAGGGGGCCAGCCAAAGTGTAGGGAGGCCCGGCCCCCTAGCCCCCCGTGGATACGGGCCTGCTCCACACTCACAACGCAGAAGCACTCTGACTCCACAAAGAACTTCAACGTAGAGTTCAGAACTGTATGAAAGTATATAAACTTAGCTGTGGATGATGATAGGCAATACTCTTTCTGAACCAATGCATCCCACTAAATTCTGAACTCGATTCAATGTATTATGTTGCAAATTCTACTACACAATATCCCATTTTATTGGGCGGCACACACAGAACCCGAAGTATGGCATAAAAATATATGTCAAACCTGCCCGTAATAGGGCACACACACAAGTCGTAATGATACTAAACACACTGCCATCAACGTGAATAATACTGTCACCAAACACATTGCAAGAAGACGCTAGAAATATAAATTTTAGTAGAAATAATGCTAATTTAGACACTAGACAACGTTTAAAAGGTGCTAAATTTCTATTCTAACAATGATAAATGAACCAATTGTTTTTAATTAAAAAAATATCCTTAGAAAGTTCTAGATCAAGCGACAAAATGCTGCATTGGTAACACTGATAACAAGGGATAAACGACAACCGCCTCACGTTTCCGCGCATGTGTATAAATTTTTGACATACAATTATATCATCTCAAACATTGCCCCAATGATCAAAACATAACATACTAATCCGTCAAAACTAATGAAAACAAGGCAGTAGATCATTTTGACATACTATAGTTGTTCACATTTTTTATGTACATGGCGGACATATCCGTAATGTCAAAAAATCGACATATTTCCTTATGTCCACCATTAGAAGGCAATTCATATGTACACATTAAATTATGTCCAAATTTGAAGACATGCATTTTTGTGTCGTTTTGAGTCGCTTCGGGCTATGTGTGCACGCCTCTTTCTACCGAATGCCTTTGCAGATCACCTACAAGGAATGTTCACTCCATCATCTAACAACGCACCTCACTCTGCAGACAGACTTAATACCTCATCGCCATAATTTCAATCGAATACTACTTATATTTTACCTACTAATACTGCTGTCTCTGCTCCCATCACGAAATCTCTCGAGTTATTCATAATAGACGAAATACAGCACCTGGCCCCGATAACGAGATGTAACGACATATCAAGGAATATCCTATCTCACCATTTATTTTTCTTGCGACTATTTATGCGTTCGTATTACGCACTGATTTTTTTTCCTTTTAGCTTGGAAATCATCTAACAAGTAAGACGTTAATGTTTTCCAAACCACATATACCTCTGTAGAACGATACATCCTATAGGGCTATACAACTTAATTGCACTTTTAGTAAGATCTTGTAGAGTTTTCTGATTAATGGATTACACTTTTTCATCTTCGATCACGGCTTACTTCCAGTCAACAAGGTTTTAGATTTTAGGCCACCTTCTCTATCAATGGTCAGCTACGCTGACTTACAACATTATAATTGAGTTCATCCTTCCTGCTTAGTATTATTTGATTTGGAGAAAGCATTCCAC
The DNA here is from genome assembly GCF_964235325.1 of Thermobia domestica. Taxonomy (NCBI): domain Eukaryota; kingdom Metazoa; phylum Arthropoda; class Insecta; order Zygentoma; family Lepismatidae; genus Thermobia; species Thermobia domestica. The sequence continues at coordinate 20,793,988 of NC_137456.1, read as the reverse complement.
AAAGTCTGACATTATGAGCTCATATACAAACTTATCAAATTTCAGTTTCCCATTTCCTGCATTTGCCTCATTTACAACTTCATCACAAATCGTATCACCTATAGCTTAGTATGAGACAGATTATCACATCCTATCTTTCTATTCCCTGGAGTGCCGTAAGGGTCGACTTTATTTCCTTGTCTTTATACCTTCTGCACGTAGCTAATATGCCTTTACTGTCAGATATAATCCATCACTTCCAACATGGGGACGACACGGCTTTTCTAGTACTTGGAACAACTATATAGCAGATCACCAGACTGTTATCGATCGCTTTTTTACACCTGATGTACTGTATGGAGGCTTACAATCAACGCAGCTGAAACCAAGGCCATCCTAATCTTACCACCCAAAAGAACTTCCAAAGTCCGCAGAAATCCACGAAATCTCTCTCTCTTGTACGTCGGTGGTGTGCCTATACAATTCAGTAATATTGTTATATATCTCGGAATTACATATAGGCGCTATCTTACTTGTTTCTAACATCTGAAAAACATTACTATAAAGCTTATAATAGAATTAATCTCTTTAAACGATTGACTGCAGTGTCGTGGAAAATCAGCACCCGAAGCGAGAGTATACGGCGGCGAACTCTCTCCCCCATACATATAAGTGAGGTCAACAGACCAGCCGCGAAGCGCCACCATGAATGGCGTAAAGCGTAAGAAAATTTTCAAAGCGCTTTTCCTTGATTTTGAGCGCTTTTTATTATTTTCCTTCCATTTTATATATATCTTATCCTTTTTCCTCCGGAATTTGCGCCCCCTTACTTAGGCGCCTGGGCCTTCGCCCCGCTCCCCTCCTCTTCCACGGCACGGTACTGATTGGTGCAACGTTCCGTATTAAGCTACCTAGTCCAACAGTAGACCTGTATTGTCAAATTATCTTTCCGACCTTACAATTTTACATTGAAAACCCGTAACATACATCGCCAGACGCTTCGAAATTCGGCATCCTTTACTGCAAGATACAATGCACCATTTAGCACTTCATCCTACAGTTCACCGTTATTACTATCCTCCACTTTCGCTTCTCTTCACATTGTATCGCTACAGTCTACCATCTTTAGACCCATTTTACTTATCATAAAAAAAAGTTATTCATGTATATCTTTCTCTTATTCATCCATCCTTTCCAGCACAGTGATTACCATTATTTACTAACTTTGGCTCCATTTGTTTTCACGAATGCCTAGGCTCAAGATAAGTTAATTTGACTAATTAATATCAACCACGTGTTGTCCTGTGTCTTGCACTTCGCCACATCATTGTTATACATGTGATTTATGTATTCACAATTTCATACAGCATTAAGTCAATTGACTGAAACTGAACAATTCAGATTCAAATGAAATCTTTCATATTTACGTCCCACGGTTTCGCGTACAAGCTGAAAGAAGAAAGTGATAGTGAGAATTGAGATGACGAAATGAAGACAGTGGAAGGAAACGGAAGAACATTGAGAAAATTCACACACGCGGCGTTTGTTCACCATAAAGCCACTTGGCCCGAGCTGTGATCGAACCAGATACCCCACGCTGTATCACTAAGCCACCGCGATCCCCTGTATGTAATTCAGATTACCTGAACAATTATATAAAAATGTTTTTTTTTAATTCTCATATGAAGTATTCCTTCTCTTTAACTTCCAGAATTGTTGGGTTGATTTTGAGTTTAACGTCCCGCTCAACAGCGAGGCTATATGAGACGTGGACCTGCAGATTAACGTGGAATCCGAACCACATGAGTTCCCGCCGGAAATCGAACCCCTATTTCCCACGCCAAAGGCGCGTACGCTAACCACTTAGCCACGAAGGAGCTCTTCCAGAATGGTAGTCGTATAGATAATAGTTTAAGTTTAGAGGTCTCTCCAGTTTCAAACCTATAAAATAGCAGTTAAAACATTTTTAAAAAAATGTTAGGTTAAGTTACCCGGTAAGACTTTAGTTACACTAGAACAGTGACTGGAACCGGTTTTCATAGAAGCTTCAATTGTCACTTACATTCAGTAATCCGTGGTTCTCATAAAAATTTAATAGATTATCTTCGTCTTTCTTATATAATTCTGTAAAACTCAATGCGGAAATAAGTGGCCGCAGTGGCTCAGTGGTAGAGAGTTCACCTTTGGTGCGTGGGATCCGAGGTTCGATCCCACCTCGTGCCAAGTGAACTTTGTGGTGGATAAACACCGTGTGCGTGGGTTTCCTCGGGGTTCTCACATTTCCTCCCACTTTCTTTATTCTACCATTTCATTCATTTCTCATCATCATTGTCTCGTTTAGCCTAGCCGGCATAAACGTGGGACGTAAAACTTAAAGATTTCATTTTTTCAATGCGAAAGTGCCAATGCACCGATTCGCCATCCTATACTACTACCATGCTGCTGAATCAAGGAAACCTTCCGAGTCTTGCAAATAGTACCCACTTCTACATATCTTTTCTCGTATTAAACACAACGTTACTGCCAAACTTAGGGTAGGAACATACCGAAGAGACCTCACGATTGAGGTCGAGGTTTAAGTCGCAGTCACACCCTCGATACTGGCACAAACACATGGATTCATATGGGTAAGTGCATGCCGAAGATGTACGCTATATCGCGACCTAGAGGTCGACCGTGAGGGTGAATTAGTGGTCGCGATGATAAACAACTGAATTTGTTTTTATATAGATGTTCAGTGTAAGCATCGCTGTATCTCGTGTTGTTCTCATTGGTTCTCCCTGAAGCGCTGTACGGAATAAAGTCTTCACTTGTTTAGGATTTCGTCTGCAGAGGATTGTGTGTGTCTATACTCGAGAGGTTTTGCTGCACATGGGATAAGAAACACAAACATTATAATATACAGTTTTTTAAAATAAAGAATGCAAGAAAATAGCAACTGAAATGGGAATGTCAAATAAGATATTCATATTTATTTGAGAATTATAGTGTAGCTTATTATTATGTAAGGCAGTGGCGGTTACGGGGCGAGGCTTTCAGGCTGAAGTCCGTAAATTGTGGAATTTCTAAAGAAAAAAGAAGCTGCTGTTAATTATATGTATGCTTAAAAACTCCACTCCTGCCCCAATTCCGAGATTAATAAACAAGAGTTTCTTCTAAATTCGTTACTGATATAAGGTAAAGAAATACCTGTAAAGACAGGCACGTATCCATAGGGAGGAAACGTCGAATAATGAAATTGCAGTGACGAAACTTCATTTGCTGAAGTTAATACCCCCTCTAACTCGAAACCTGAAGACATACCGTTTTTTTTTTTTTTTTAATTTTAATTTTACTGGGAAATGATTTCTCGCCTGAGTGCTGAATCAGGGCATTTCTTCACAGAAAATTGAAAAAAATGTAAAGTCTTTGATTTATTGATAGAGATGTACAAGAGATGAGACTCAAATATTTTTGCGAAACAAGAGACGAGACTTTGGTATTTCTCATATCTCGTCTCGCATCCATCCCTATTTATAAACGGTTTCGTCCTTTCAATTTCAAAATGTGGTTTCGCAGTGATTTTTATGCATTGGCAGAATAATTTCACACGTGTCATAGTAATGTTTTTCCTCAAACTGAGAACTTACAGCGAGGGTGCGACCTCCTAGCTATGTGCGCCCTTTATCCATCGCGACTTCGAAGTAGCGACCGAGACTTAAACCTCGACCTCGATCGCGAGGTCTCTTCGGTATGTCTTTACCCTTACCAGTGGCGTATTTACGATTTGGTTTCGGCGAAAGGGGGCTTTGCTTACTTTCGGGGGGCCTTTGCTAACTTTCGGGGGCTTTGCCTGAAAATGTGAAAATCCTGCAATATATATTTCATATACTTTACTATAGTAAGTAAGATTTCGGGGGGATGGCTTAAGCCCGGAAGCCCCCCTAAATACGCCACTGACCTTTACACACCTTAACATCCCATATGGGCAGCAAATCATCATTTCTTACCTCATCTCTCCTGTAAATTTTCCTAATTTTTATTAAAAAATGGAGGGACGTTTCTAAATTTAAACCTAGATAACTTTAAAATGACTTTGTTTCGTTTTAGAAGTAATAGTGTAAAAGTTCTCTTAAATTAGTAAAAAAAAAACTTACCTATACGTATAAAACGTTGGACAAAATTAAAATTTTATACATTTCCTAGAATAAGGAAGTGAACATAAAAAGGTTTAAACTGTGAAAAATTTCGGTGACAAATTTAAAATGCAACAGTGTATTCTGGTAGCGAGAAAAATATTAATTGTCTAGTCTAGCGTGTCTGTAACATTTGATCTTTAAGCGTTTATGTCCATTGTATCCATGGCGACGATTTAATTGCCTCTGTTGTTTACTTGTTGTTGCTTACAAAATGCAATTTGGTTGAAATGTCTGGTGTAGTTAACGATATCGTTGCACTTAACGAGGCCTCGTGTGCATATGATTCCTCAATTACCTCGTTTAAACCAAAGAGGCATCGCGAGACAGCACATATTAGCTGAAATCGATAGCTTCTCATCTTTATTAATGGCCTCTAAACTGTTATCTTGGGTTGTTTAATGTTTAACAGACCAATAATAATAATAATAATAATAATAATAATAATAATAATAATAATAATAATAATAATAATAATAATAGATTTTTTCCTCTCCCTCTCTTTCTCTCGTGATTTTTGGATGTCGTAAACTATTTAGTGTAAGTACATAATTATTCATTTAAATAAGTGGTCTTCAATTCTTTTGTTAGTTCATTTGCGATCTTTCTCCTCACACTGTCCATCCGTATCAGAACCTTTAAGAGATCTAATTACTGCGAAATTAAAATACCGCTAACTTCACAGTAATTATGTGATATCTTCAAATAGATAAAAGATAATCGAAATGTGGAATAAGAGTGCGCTAGAAAATATTATTTTTACATGAGGTACCGTTATCACGAGTCATCTACGAGCTTTTCCGTTTGCAGCCATTTATAAACGCGAAAATAAGTACTGATTTTCTAAATTCTGATTTTCTAATATCGAAAGTAGATAAGTAAGTCGTGATAATGGTATCTGATGTAAAATAATATGATCTAGCGAGCTCTTGTTTCACTTTTCGATTATTTTCTTTTTATCTATGTGAAGATAGCACATAATTACTGTAAAATTAGCGGTATTTTAATTTCGCCGTGATAGGACCTCTTAACCTCTCTTTGAATGACCTCACCAAAAATTGAACGAAAATGGGAACCAGATTACCTTAAGATTGGTCATTGTCAATGGTCGTATTTAGCCAAAGCCAGTAGCCAAAACTGACTTTGATTCCAACTTGGACCAGAGGCCGTGGTGGCTCAGTGGTAGAGCGTTCACCTCTCGTGCCTGGGGTCTCGAGTTCGATCCCAGCCCCCGCCAAGTGAACTTTGTGGTGGACAAACACCGTGTGCGTGGGTTTTCTCGGGGTTCTCCCACTTTCTTCATTCCACCATTTCATTCATTTCTCATAATCACCGTCTCCTTTAGCCTAACTGGCATAACCGTGGGACGTAAAACAAAGATTTCATTTTCCAACTTGGACCAAAATTAGCGTGAAATTTAGTAAACGATCTACCAAATTTCGTTGGTTTAGGTTTAACATTCTGAGTGCTCGCCTCTGCGATACAGGTATTGTCAACAGTGCTAGTATTTGTTTATTATTTTGTTTATTTATTTTTTGCTATAATTTTGTTATAATTTTTAAAAATCAAATCTAGAAATCTAGCAATGTAAAAAAAATATGTAATATACACAACTGGAAAATTTAAAGCTCTAGTTTGTCTTGCCATATCATATTTTACATCCCTGGCATATCATATTTTACATTCCGATAATAATATAATATTGATAAATGCATTGAGTACTGTGTAATTTCCTTAAAAATAAAAATGTTGGTGAAACACGTAACATACATAAAGGAATGACATGCCTACATTTTTAAGTTTTGTATTTGTTATCTTCTTCTTCTTCTTCTTCTAAGCCTTTTTTTTTTAGTTAGCTGTGTTCAGCTTTTTCGGATCTCTGTTCTCCATCTGTTTCTATCTTATGTCATATCCGCTGTGACACCACCAACACTATATTATTCTTAGTACAGTCTCCCCACTTCTTCTTTGACCAGCCTCGGGCTGGTTTCCTTCTCATTCAGTTCTATAGCATCCACTCGGTGAGTTACATATCACAAAGGTCTTTTTTACATGCTCAAACAATCTCAGCCTACTTTCTTGCAATTTTTTTACTATTGGTCTCACCTTTACTATTCGCCGGATCACTTTCATTCTTAATTTTGCCCTTCTGCGTCACTCCACACATCCACCGTAGCATCTTCATCTTCGTAACATACAACTTTTGTTCCTCTCTTTTCGTCGTCCAACATTCCAGTCCATATAATAAGGCAAGTCTCATTACTGTTTTGTAAACTTTTTCTCTTAAGCGTATTGGTACCCTTCTGTCTTACAATAAATACTCCTGTCATTTCTCTCCATTTCGTCCAACCGCTGTTAATTCTGCTGTTTATATCTTTTTTTCTATTTTTGCATATTCCATGTAGTATTTATCCCAAGTACTTGAGTTTCCTCGTCATTACCACCTCTTCTTCGTCATGTCGTATTATTATATTCTCTATTACATTTTTCTTGAACGAACAATGTAAATATTCTGTGTTGGTTTTACTTATTCTAAGCTCTTTGCTCTCCAACGCTCTTCCTCAGGCATTGTTCTGTCTACAAGCCTACCTCGTTACTGGCTTATTTAAACTCCAAGCAGCAGAGATTGTGCAAAAGTCTCATAAAAGATATACACCATGTTCCATGTTCTATGAAAATCGAAGGAGCACGGTGTTTCAGTGGATGATACACAGACTTAATGCATTGCTATTTAACTCAATGTATACAGAAGTTAATAATGCATTGCTGTATCAAATTTCATGTACTTTTCTTCCGAGTTGTGCTCACAATTTTGTCTATTTAAATATTACTGTTCTCCTTTTGAGTTCACTTTATATCGGAAAGAACGAATGACCTTTAAATGTTACAGAAAAGCTTTCAATTTTATGAAGAAAAAAGTGGGAAAACAAAACTTAATCACATAAGCAGGTAAAGCAAATATTATTTACGTGTTTTTTTCTTTTTTTTCTCCTTAATTAAAAATGTGATTCCTTAGAACCGGAACAATCACTGCTACAAGAAATTGAATCATTCGTTCAATTCTTGTCATTTCTGTGTTCTCGGCCGTTGACTCCTTCTTCAATATTAAGTAATATCTATAACCGTGGCCACCGAACTAACTCTTGACGGTGGATAAGGACAGGTAAAAGCGATGCTGTTAAATATAAAGAAGAAACATTTATGTTAACGATTTGTTAAGGCTTCGTTCACCCTACACAAGAAGGAAAACATATACGTAGGCTATATACCATCACAAGGAATCAATCATCAGAATAAAGAAATGAATTTTTATAGTTTTCTTCTGTATATTACGTAGGAAAAAGGGACGCAACGTCAAAAGATCGTTCAACTTGAGGAAAAACATTTTGTTATAAGAGGCAAACCAACTGGCATAATGTGTTTTTTTTTTTTTTTTTTTGGTATCTGTTATTGAAGAGGGACATTTATATTACAATCAAATATACAGTATATCATTTTACTTTTCTTCCTTCTTGGAATTTTGAATTGAAGTGGAAGAAAAATTGATATATTGTTGTCGAACAGATTATTTGTTAAAAGTTTTTGTCGCAGAAAGCCACATCGATTGTGGAGACACATTTTTTTCCCTCATTTTTCAACGCAAGTATACAAAACAGAAAGTTTGAGAAGATTAAATACGAGGTCGAGTCAAAAATTGTCTACACTTTTTGGTCTATATGTACATTATTCTTCTATACAGTCACTTCTCTTGTCAATGTATTTAGTCCAGGTCCAGTAATTTCCAGCATTCCTTCCAAGAAAAAGGTTTTTGGTTGGTCGCAAAGCCACTTTCACACCCTTTCCGGCACAATTATTAGACGGATGTTCAAAGATGACGCTGTTTCTGGTGAAGCTTGTTCATGGTGGATATTGATTGGGGCGTTCTGCTCCTTATTTATGCGTCACACTCGTCCGCATATTTTTAAATTCTCACTTTCCGACCAGAGAAATCGGACCACTGTTTGTTCTGCTCCTTAGTGCAAAGTGTTAGCGAAAAGGATGTGTTTACACTGTAAGACCCGGAAGGCAAATTATGCCGTTAGGGTCAAATTTCAAACAAGTATGTGTGGACTGGTATTAAAGTAAAAGCGCACGTGACAGATATTAGAACAAAAGTAAGCAAGAGGCAGCGAGAAAGACTTACATTTGTACTCAGTGTCCCAAAAATAGATTCCATCTCCTTACGAGTGTATTGAAACTAGAAGTACCAGACAACATTTTCTGACTTCATTATTGATTCCCATAGAGTATGGATGATGAGAAAATATTTTGATATGCATTTAAGTCTCAAGAAGAAGAATTCCATCTCTTCCTTTTATATCGAAGCTATTCTCGTCTTAATATTTGATGACTATAGAATTTGGTAGTCAACCGTAGTTCCATAATTTGAAACAAAAATCATTTGCTTTATGTGGTGTATGTATATTGCACTCACCGAAAGAATGTTAGTAATTATACAAAGTATTTGAAAATAAGAAACTATAATAAACAACGATAACCTAGGCCTTTGGCGTTGCTCCTGTGAGAAATGGAGATGCTCCTGTATCTTTCCCTACCACAAGGACTAGTAGAATAAAAAACAACACCTTTGGCGTTGATATACTCTCTGAAATTCCCGTTCTTTACTCGAGGAGAATATATTTATTGAAAGCTTTTGAATTTCTTTCCTCCACCAGAACACAAATTTCAAAAGTTCCTATTGTGTAGGCAACCAACATTGTACTAAATTGCAAAGTGTTGCCTAACTTCTTAGGGACATTTGAAAAGAAGTAACCCCTTCCCATTTCTTCCCCTAGGGGTGTCAGGGTGTCTTAAGATCACAGTATTTTTTCTTTATTGTAAGATAACGTGGAAGACCAGCAAAGAGCTCATGTGGTTCTGATACCACGTTAAATTGTAGGTCCATGTCTCATGTGGTCTCGTTGCTGAAAGCTAAACTGAATTTCAAATCAAAATTAACATTCAGATTGTAGGTCATATGTGTGCCAAGTTTAGTTGAAATTATTCCAGGTGTTCCCGAGTTATGCTGGAACATGCATACATTTATACTGCCTTAACATATAGATCTACATAGATACAGATGGAGATTGTCATGTGCAACTTAACAAAGAGTATGATAAAACCATAATAGCAGAGTAATTCTCAAAATATTCCTCTACTCCAGACCTTAATTTCCTGTTTGTCTTATACTATTTTGAACCACTAGAGACATGAACTGGACATGACTTACTCTTGATTCGGTAAATGGTCTCGTTTAATCTTTTCTTTCTTTTTTTTAGTTTAACGTCCCACGGTTATTGCACTGAGGTTGAGGAAGACGGTGATGATAAGATGGATGATAATGATGAATGACGAAAGTGAGAGAAAAGGGGAAAACCTCGTCAGAACCTAATCAAATAATAATCTAATGGTGCGATATTGAGTGAGTATGGTGGATGTAACAAAAATTTCCAGTCAAACTGCTTTGTTTATTTACTAGCAGAATACTCTTCTCCGCAGGGGACAATACGTTTCATTTTGGACATAAAGGGCTAAATTTGAATTTAAACTGCATCGAAAGTGTCACCGTTCGTCTCAGTGACCCCGAAAACTATGCCCTAATAGTATTCCAGACTTTTAATAGTTTTACTCAGACCTTCAAGGCTTGCATAAGCTTGCATTTACACGTTTGCATATCTAATTAAGGCTATAGCAAACTTGCTAATTCCTCCATTGCAAGTTTGCATCAGACTTATCAATAAAACATAATATAAGGACAGCCTTAAAATTTCTTTAAATTGACCTATCTGTTTAACACCACTTAAAATTTACACTTGAGAAAGCCATACCACAGAAATAATCTCAAGGTTAAGTCTTCCAAAGGAAATCTTAGACTTACTATAGACGTGCTTGCTTACTGGGATGGATTGGACACTAATATCAATTATTTTCGATCATTTTTATAAATCTTCCCCTCCCCAAGTTGCGGGACTCAATTTGGATTCAAACGGAATCGGAAGTGTCACTGTTCATTTCAGTGACCCCGAAAACTATGGATTCGACACTAATATCGGTAATTTTAAATCATTTGTAAATATCTTCCTCATTCCCCCTCCCCTAAGTTATAGTGTAGAAGTGAAATGACAGAAACACCCCAGGCCCGAACCTCATCTGTGTTGAAAATTTGATCGAGATCGGTCGAGTGGTTCAAGATTTATTGAGTTTTATTTGTTTTTATATAATGTCCCTTCTCCTCGCTAATGCCTAAGTTCTACCGTCAAACAAAAAAGATAAAAAAACTCACCAGGCCTAAATCTCATATATATTGAAAATTTTATCGAGATCAGTTGGGTGATTCAAGAGTTGTTAAGACACAAACACGGTCACTTTTAATTTTACTTATTAAGTTCTTGTAAATTATTCCATTGACTCTGACATTTTCTCAAACTGATTGCTTCACATAGTTTTACCACTTCACATCGAATTATGCCGGTGGAATACCACTGAATGCATGCACAATAACATATTTCAGTGTTAGCCAAGGTTTAGATGTGGAAATGTCTGGTGATTTGAGAGAGAACCTTTGATATTGCTCTATAAGATCAACTTTAGATCTAGTTCTGTTTAGAAACTGAATAGTTCAATTTCTAGTTAGTAACGATGTGCAAATCATGAGATGTTGTTTTATTTTGTACGTTTTCAACAAATAACGTTGAACCCGAATGTGTAAACCATTTCTTGTACAGTTAAACTTGGATCCGACTTAAATGGCTTCACCGTCAAGATCAGTGAAAAATCACTGCTGTAAAATTGTGTAAATCAACGTTAGCACTTTTTTCTTACTTTTATCTTCAGTGTCGGTTTTAGAGAAAAGTCATGTCAGTGAAAATTATCGTTTAATTACGAGGAGATGATTTTATTTTGCCTTGAATATTTGTGTGCTTATTGAGCTAAATTTCGCGTAAAATTTTTACAAAATAAAGTGTCATTTACTTTCTCAATTTTCGGAGTTCACCATTTTCTTTTGGTTTGGTTTGATTTGATTTTAATTTAGGGTCCCTTTCAGAAGTGAAGGTAAGTGAGACGTGGAAGCAGGGACGTACGGAAGGGGGGGACACGGGGGTCCGGACCCCCCCGAAATTTCGACTTTTTAAAAATTTAGCCTAATTTTAGGGGCAATTTTAGCAATTTTAATATAAAATAGCTTCATATTTAGTTTGAACCCCCCCCCCGAAATAAATTCCTGGGTACGCTACTGCGTGGAAGTACAGCTTAACATCGGATCCGGACTACATAAGCTTCTGTCGGAGGTCGAACCCGGGTCCCACACGCGAAAGGTACGTATGCTAATCGCTTAGCCACGAGGAATATCAGCTGTTTTCTTTTATGATAATAGATGTTTTTTTTATTAAATTTCTTCTTCAAAATAATAAATTCATAATTTTCTCTTCAGATATAACAACTAAATATTTCTAATATAATAGCATACATCATATGATACACCGATAGTAGCGAGTTCGATCCCTGATGTTAATATTTCGAACATTTGGTTTTAATTCTCGCCTCACATAAAGATAAAATATAGATGTTGTTTCGTTAACTTTTAAGGGCCGTGGTTTACCAAACGTTCTTTAAATATTTGTCTGTCTGTCCATAAGCGTGAATGTGTGTGTGGGGGGGGGGGTGAGTAGTTGAGTGTTTGTGTGTGTGTGTGTGTGTGTGAGAGAGAGAGAGAGAGAGAGAGAGAGAGAGAGAGAGTGAGAGTGGTGTCCAACCGGGAGACAATTAATCTCAACAACTACTTGACAGGTCACCGTAAATTTTGACCAGGAAGTACAGAGTTAAAATTCAGAAATCGAATTCATTGGTGGAAGTAGAATTCAAAATAGATAGAAATCTGATAGACTGATAGAAATCAACCAATTCTAATTTTAAGGTTAACGTTGATAACTGTAGATTAAAAAAACGGAAATAGATAGCGAGAAGTGGTTTCTTGTAATCGAGTAAGCGTTCCAAAAATACATTTTATCTACATCCGTAGCTGTCTACTGAAACCGAAAGTATGATATAAATACACTATAACTCACTCCAGTTTCATTATTCATCCACATAAAAATGAAATGAAATGTTCCAGTTTAAAATCCTACGATTATGGCTGTTAGACTAAGGGATACAGATGATTAAGACAACTCAATGATGGTGGAAGAATTGACGGAATGAGGATGTAGAAGGAAACGGAAGTACACCAAGAAAACCACAAAATTATTTGGGGATCGAACCAGAGACCCCACGCACCAGAGGTAAGTGTTCTACCATTGAGCCACAGTGACCCTCAGTGACGATTTAAATGGGGTATTTATATATCATGTAGTAACTAGTCCGTCATATACATCACAATATACATAAATTAAGTGGCGTTTTTTCATGTAGACTGTAACTCTATAAAAGGATTCTCGCAAGTGAATAACAATGTGTATTTATTTCCTTACACAAACGTGCTCTATTCTATTCCATTAGGTATATGATGCACTTGTATAACTTAATCTGGGATGATCCTTTCCGAAAAGCATTGTTACTTCCGAATTTCCTAATTGGTTCTAGCCTGTAATAACTCCTTCACCTTCAATAGGTCCTTGCTTTTAATATTATTTTCTTAAGATACTATTATTATTATACAATTTTTAATTACTAAGTTAGTAGTTTCTATAAATTTCAAGTATACTTTCCCGTTAATCTTGTAAAATTTCTCTAACGCACTTTGTACCTTAATCACAATTCCTTTAAGACCACCTCTGCCATCAGTTATTATTCAAATAAAAAGTTTCAAGTGCACCTTCATTATGTTATTTCTCGATGTATTCCTTTTAGCTATGCAACCCGTTCTAACGCAAAGTAAGATGGGTGGACTACCCAATAGTTGTCATAACTATTTTCATTTAAATTGTAGGTTGGAGCATAATGGGTGAAAGACTGTTTGTTATCGATAATTTAGACCAAGAAAACAAGTGAGAATCCTGCAAATGATTCACACCACAGATGGACACAATCAGTCCATCAGGAGGACACAATCTGCTTGCAAACCAAACGTTTTAAGAACAGTCACAACAAGTTTTTACTCTTATTTAAAGAAAATTATTATATATGATTTGTTGATGACAATGGGATATATAAGGTGCCGAGTAATGACTTATAGTGTGCACATGAGCATCTTCGTCGTTTTGATGGAGATGAGTATGCTTAGTTAATCACGCTTTTCTACCCAATCGGATTAATCACGACGATGAGAATGAAGGTATGAAAATGAGAGAGGTGAAGAGACACACGCAATCTGCTGTTTGCGCGTTAATATTAATAAATTAATGAATAATTATGAAGGTAAACTAGGGCAATAATGTTATAGAATAGGAGCTTAAGGGGTCAGAACTTAACCCAACAAATTTCGTCTTTTTGAAAGGCTGGCCATTACCAGTGAGTGAGTGAGTGTGTGTGTATGTGTGTGTTTTTTTTAAAAGTCCATTGATATATGAAATGCTTTCAATTTGAATGAATTTATTAGGATCATTTCTCCATCAACTACTTGTATAGCCAAGATATTTTTTTGTGAGTGCTTACCTAGTTATGATATTTTAACATACAAAATTGGTATATATATATATATATATATATATATATATATATATATATATATATATATATATATGTGTGTGTGTGTGTGTGTGTGTGTGTGTGTGTGTGTGTGTGTGTGTGTGTGTGTGTGTGATTATAATATGTTAATTAATAATCACTGATCGGCATGAAAATCCTCCCACGAGGGTGAAAGGGTGTACCGGATAGATTTCGAGACGCTGATTACGAATATCTCATCAAGAAAGTTCCAGCACATAAGTTTTTTCTTTGAGGGGGGGGATTCTGTTTCAATAATTAAAAGAAAAGTCGTATTTTTCGTACTTGATATGGGTTTCCGTGTTTGGAGTGCATAATTCTGAATTTTTACGAGGGTGAAAGGGTGTACCGGATGATTTCGAGAAGCTGATTACGAATGTCTCATCGAGAAAGTTCCAGGACGTAAGTTTTTTTTTTTTTTTTTTGGTGGGGTGAAGTTGACAGAAAAATCGTATTCTTCGTATTTAATATGTGTTTTCCGTGTTCGGAGTGGATAATTCTGAATTTTTATCTTAATCCAAGAACTTTTACTAGACTATATCCCAGAGACATTCTTTTCTCTAGCTCACGACCCGCCGGAAACGTACCCCCTCCCCTTGGCTTGCAAAGATTTATTGTCTTTCCACACTGCATACACTAAAACCTAGGCGTTATTGACGGAGAAAGGTTTCGTAATCAACTTGCGATCATTCGTCGGTTCCCTTTTGTCTAGACGACAGACAGATTGTTGAAAAAATGCGCCAAGACATACACCACGTTGTCGCGTGAAACAAATACCGTATTTCAGTTTCGAGTTGATCTTCGTGTTAGAAGGTGGTGTTACGCTGTGTCTGTGTATACCGTAGGTGAAAAATATTTCTGCGTGAAATATTGACGTTTGTGTTAAACGAACATGCCGAGAACTTGCAACACTCCGACAGATTCATTCTGCTACATATGTGGGGAAGTGATTTTCAAGGACAAAGTAGGCTATTGTCACCGTTCCTGAAGACAGCCTACCATCTGTACTGTCGGGTCGATTTTACCTACCATCGGATGTAAAATCGGCGACCAGAATCGCGTTTGGGCTTCGAAACAAAGTTGTAACTCGTGTGCGCGTACTCTCACAGGATGGTTGAAAGATACACATAAATCGATGCCGTTCGCCGTACCTATGGTTTGGCGCGAGCCCCGTGATCATGTTTCAGACTGTTACTTCTGCCTGACTAATACAAAAGGTTTCTCAAAAAACACGAAGCGTAAAATACAGTATCCTAACTTGGATTCCGCGAGGAGACCTATGAAACATGATGTTTGTCTGCCTGTACCCGTACCACCAGACTCATACACCCTGTGCAGTGTTTCATCCGATGAAGAACCTGCTGCTTGTGAGGAGGTTGCACAATCTTCGAGTACACAGTCAGATCCCAATTACGCTCCAGTGCCTGACACTAATGAACCACATGTGATAAGTGAGGAAGAGATGAATGATCTAATCAGAGACTTAAACCTTCGCAAGTCTAAGGCCCTGTTGCTTGCATCACGACTTCAACAATGGAATCTACTAAACCAAGATGTGAATATATCGAGAGGTGAGCCTAGTTCCTAATTTTACAAATGGATGGTGATTTGGTGTATTGCAGTGCCATTCCATCGCTTATGGGACAACTGAAGTTGAACTACAACTATGAAGATTGGAGGCTATTCGTTGATTCCTCTAGGATAAGTCTCAAAACAGTGTTACTACACAATGGCAATGAAAAGCCAGCCATCCCTATTGCTCATGCTGTACATATGAAAGAAACATACGAGAACATGCGAAACCTATTGCAGAAAATAAAGTACGAACAGTTTCAGTGGTCTGTATGCGCTGACCTTAAGGTTATTGCCATCCTCACCGGTTTACAAGGAGGTTACACAAAGCACTGCTGCTTCTTAATTTTGCATTTGTGCTTTAAAAGTTCTCCAGAAAGAACGGTGCAATAAATATCATTGTACAGTACATTTATATAGTTAGGCCCGAAAAGGCCCGAGAGAGATGGTTGTATATTTAAAAATTTACGTCCCGAGCCCGGCCCGGGCTCCGGGCTCGAAGTGATATATACTTTGTAGACCCGAGTCCGGCCCACGGACCGGGTTGAACTTCAGCCCATGGACTCGGTCCGTGCCCGTGCAGACCTCTATTCTGAAGATACCCCTAAAGCCCATTATACTGGTACGTGTTCATAGTTTTCCATCAAATGAGGCGTCTAGTATCAAAGTCCACCATATCCATTTCGCTTCGTTTCGAGTAATCTCGCGAAACGTGCAGTGAAGCTCCATATACACTGATACAAAGTCCCACATTTGAACAAGTTTTTTATTATGAAATATTAAGCTTTTAAACAAAATTCTGTTTGCATGGAATTCCTTTAGATCAAACATATAACAAATGACATGTAACTCAATTTCGGTGAAAAAAATGGATTTTGTGGCTTTTCATATTAGGCGCTTCAAATGTTGTATCTGGTCAAATAAGTTGGCTAATACTTTTATGTGCACTATTAACGATCAAATGTAAAACCTGATTCTGTTGCTCATTCGTATACATTTCTTCATTCAATTGTTATATTTGTTGGTACGCATAGAGTGCAACGTGATACTCGCTTAAGGCAGTTATTTAAATCGTAAATCGGGCCACGGTGACTCAGTGGTAGAGAGTTCACCTCTGGTGCTTGGATTCCCGAGTTCGACCCCAGCCCCCGCCACGTGGACTTTGTGGTGGACAAACACCGTGTGCGTGGGTTTTCTCGGGGTTACTCCCGTTTCCTCCCACTTTCCTCATTCCACCATTTCATTCATCACTCATCCTCACCGTCTCCTTTAGCTTAACCGGCATAACCGTGGGACGTAAAACTCACAGATTTAAATTGTAAATCTTAAAATAAACGAGGAATTGATCAATGAACAATATGAGCCATGCATGTGAAATATGAACGCTCCCTAACCTGTAGTCTCTGGTCTTGCCAGCCTAACTAAAGCCACAATTATTTTCAAGGCTTTTTTGTGTTTGTAATTATTGTAATATTCTTTAAGTTCACAGTTAAACAAAAGAGGATGCTGCTTGTTGCCATCAATAAGCATTTCAATTGAGGACCGTTTTTTTTTTTTCAAAACTCGATAGAGAAAATTTTAAGAAACGGAGGTATGCTTTTTGTGCTACCAATCAGGCCCGTATCCAGGGGGGCCGTGCCCCCCCTAAATTTTTGAGGGCCCCTCTAAAATTTTCACGGTAGGCTTGCAAATGAACGACAATATGGTGATGAACTATAATATGGTTGGATAGGGCCCACCCCCTAACTGCCTAACTCGGGCCGCCCCTGCATTTTTGATTTGGCTACCGGCCAGCCACCAATCGGGGTTGTGAAATCAGAATTAACAGATATCGAAATGTGCCATGTGTGCAGAATACTAAATCATGAACGATTTGTCAGAACTCGATAGAGGTTATGTACAATAAGAACAAAAATGCAATTCTTGTGAAAAAGATGTTTTGTGCTCTATCGAGTTTTGAAAGAAAAAAAAAAACGCTCCTGAATTGCTTCCCGCGTCCACGTTTAGCGACACCACACAGTGATTTTTTCTTGTTTTGTTTGATGCAATGTTAGATAGGAATAGAACATATTTTATTTTAGAATAGTTGTATCAAAGTTGAATGCAACTTGGTATCGTATACGTTCAAATTCCACTTTGCTAAAACATTTGATACAATATTGGATGGAATATTTGCTTGTGTATAACCGGCTTTATATAAGCAGTCATCAACTTCATTAACCTAGCTGACTCGATTTTTTTTTTAACTTTTCAGTCAAATATCACTTTTATCGAAGACCCAAAAGTACCTATAGCGTTTCTTCATTTTCCATCCAGCGACGTATCGTACCTTAGGCTATTCCACATTCACGAAATATACTCGCTTTTGATACGCCAATTTTAACTCACTGAATTATTTTTAACTTTTTCTTTATTGTAATATTTTTCTCTTAATGCCTGACGTCACTGTTACCTGTACTGATGCGCAGCTAGAATCACAACTAGATAATTTAGAAACTGCAAAATGACTTTTTTTTTAAAGGGTAATGATGACAATGAACTGTTGATACGTACGTACGACAATTCTCAGTTTCAAAGATATAAAAATTCAAACTAAACTACATAGGGTCATTGCCCCTATGATGGCCACTGTAACGTTGTTTGCTCGATAACATGCAGGATATTGCAACGATACTCACAAAAAGTTGTGTACGCGAAGTGACACACTTCAACTATACACAGCCACAAGAAACAAAAAAGACACTTAGTATATCCTAAGTTATTACAAAAAAAAACTGAAAGGATGCAAAGTGTCCATCATTGAAACACACACTCCATTGATGGCCACAGGTATGCTCCTAATATGGCCACATTAAGATCTGCCTATTTTCCCTTCTACTGAGATCGAAAGAACGAATAAATTGTGTGAACAAATAAGAAGAATGTTATTTCCATCGTATATTAGTATTATGACGTTATATTATTCACAACATACACATGGACATACACAATAATTGGACATCCTGGCGTACATAGTTGGATAAATGATATACAAGCTAAGCTACAAGTATTATATGTAAGGGCTAACTACTAAATAGGGTCTAACACAAACTACTACTTAACTAAGGTATTGGACATGGGCGAACTACAGAAGTAAAACATCACTTATATAGGTTACCTACTCATCATTTATATAGGTTACCTATTCATCAAAGCAGTCACCACAAAAATATTTAGTTTTTGTCATTCGACCGTATGATTGATCACAGGTTTCATGTACCCAAGCACTACAAAAAGTACATTGAATCCAGATCTTAGCTTCTCCAGAGTAGTCATAATAATAACTGTTACACTGTCCACAAAAGTCTTCTTTCCTTGCCTTAGATGATTCCCTAGTCATCACGCGAATAGAAGGCCCAGCCTTAAGCATGTCCGATGTATCGTTGGAAGTCTTAGTATTGGTGGGTCTAAGGCTTCGAAGAACAAACCTGGGAAAGCTCTCTTAGTGAAAGCCTCTGAAGGATGGCGTCTTCTCCAAATGTTAGTTGCCTGGTTATAATAGTGTTTTAAAGGTTTCATTCATTTCCCATCATCACCGTCTCATTTAGCCTAAGCGACATAACCGTGGGAGGTAAAACTTAAAGATTTCATTTCATTTTTTTCATTCTGTTTTGTGGAGGGATCTCTGCATCCTTTCTCTGTATCCGCCCTCGCTTAGAGATTAATGCTATCGATAGTACAAGCAGGTCTGATTTCACAACCCAGTCATAACGTTTCTTACTTGTCTGGTTAATAACGATGTAGATTAAAACTATTTCTCTAAATGCTGATGTTCCAAGTGGAATTTTGTTTTAAACCTGATTTTGCTAATTTACATTCAAATTCTTATTCTATATGCATCTCTACTTAAAGGAAACGTCAAATCTCTTGACTTTTAGGGCGTGGTCCCCTTCATTATCCTAGCCAATTACAGAGATAGTAGCATTGACTCACTTCACGCATAAACTTGAAACGGCACTTCGAAAAAGATGTTTCAGTCACATACTAACATACAAAAAAATCTGACAACGTCGCAAGTGAATTCTATTGGCAATCGCCAAACGTCAAGAGATTTGCCGTGGATCAGCATAGAATGGCCTTCATATATAACTGTTTACCCTATTATCTGAGTATTGCAATAATTTAGTAACAGGAAAAAATGCTCCTATACTTTCCACTTCTTCAAAGTCTGACGCCAGCGTTTACTTTTGTGCTGGTGAATCTCCAGGTTGCGTAAGCCATTAAATGAATGATTTTGTACTTTCCAGTGTCAGTAGACGGAGCGATGGCTCTATGCCAATGATGGCCACGCCTAACTTCTCTGGCCATCATAGGAACTGAACTTTGTGGCCGTCATTGGCAAACACACTTGTTTAATTCACCACCGACGAGAGGGCAGATGACTCTAATACGACAGCTAAGCTTTCGTGTTTTACCAACTAGAAGAAAGGTTAAAGCGACACCAACAATATTGTTTACAAAAAACACACTTAGCTAGACATGCATCCCTGTTGAACCTACTCAAATGTTATAAGAAAGTATTAAAACATGCATATTTCTCAAAACGTTATGTGTACGAGAGTTAATACTTACATTTCAACGATGACAATTTCACCTCGAAATCAGCGTGGCTCCCTTCATTTACAAAACTCACAATTAGCGACGTTCTGTGATTACTGCTGAAATTACGTGATTGTGGCCATCATGTGAACAATGGCCATCATAGGGGCAATGACCCTACATGTTTAAAAGAAGTTAGGTGACATGTTTGTGCCTAATACATTAGCAATTCCGCGATATAACGTGTTTCTACCGTATTTTAGTTTGACATGATTTACTTTCCATAAGGTTATATATAAAATACTGTGGCCAATTGATAATTTCACCATATATTTACAAATTTGTCTACAAACTTATTAAGAATACTTGGTTAAATTAAATAAATGGGTTAAATCTTCCTCTGAACATAACAATCAAACAATAAAATGTGACCTACTTCCGTTATTGGGATGCACGAAAGCGACAAACTAAACGAATTTGTTAGTTTAACATTATTATCAATTAAGGTCAAAAATCCAAACATGAGTGTGTCTTTCTTCGCCTCAAGAACACATTAAAGACCTCTCTTTTATTTCCTATAACCTAGACATCGTAATTAATTTTCAGACAGTTCTCTCTTCTCTTTTTCTATTTTACTAACGTTTCTTTAACTTGTGTCCCACTTTTATTTTCCTTCGTATGTAATAAATTACTGTTTTTTTTATTGTTTTCCTAATTTTGTTAGATCGAAGTATTTACGTCAACAATTCTTTTTTAAAAAAACTCAGAAATTATTCTTTCCTATTTCTTTACACCTTGCCAATGTTGTTTATTAACATTGGAACTCTGTTTATTAGAAAATAAAGATCGACATACATTTCGTTGCAATACAAAGTTAGGAGTGTTAAAATTAAGAACGTGACCTCAAATGATTTACACTTTTAAACTATGCTATGCAATATATATATCTCACAGCTCGCCCGTCTGTCGATAGTGTATTAAAGAAATGGTAAGAAATAGCGAAAAATAGTGCCATATAACGCCATCTATGGAAGAAATAATGCATCAGTTCCAACTGTCTAACTGTGTCAGCTCGTTGGAGGCACCCGATTCTAAGCCAGGTGAGTTTGTGTTGGACAACGTTATCTCAATAGCTTTCTCAGTATTCTCTTTTTCCTTCCACATTATCATTTCATCAATTATTCCTATTACTTATCCGTCTTCTTGAGTTTACAGAGCATAAATGTAGGGCGGAAAAGTGAAAAATTGCATTTTATGAGGATGCAATTTCAGAACTCACAGGATTAAATAAAATATATCATTTCATAACTGTTGAAAACATCTTCCCTCTAGTTTAATAGCTAGTACGCACGCCTTTGATGCAAGAGGTGCAGATTGCATTCCGAGTGGAAGTCAGTGTTCGTAAATCGAGAGAACTTTTCTTAATCTAGGGATATTTCGTAGGTAAATTTGGCAAAAAGGGAAATTTTTGATAAAACGTGGAAATCCAGGGAAATTCTTGCGCTAATTGATTAACCAATATAAATGCTTACATTTTTCTTTGTTCTTCAGAAATAAATCAATACAATATCAATAGTTTGTGTGTGTGTGTATGTGTGTGTGAGTGCCTGTCATGGGCGCCGATCCTGGGGTCCAAGGGGGCCCGCCCTCCCAAAGCTCATGTCGCCCCCCTTATTGTATTTAAGAATATACAATTTGAATGTAATTTAAATGGTATAATTTGAATGCAATTTGTCTTAAAATCCTCATATATGCCTTCTGCATCTGAATGCCCCCCCCCCAAAAAAAAAATTTCCAGAGAAATCGGCGCCCTTGGTGCCTGTGCTCGAAGTAGCATAATTTTGCACCTATTGTTGACTGTGTGAATTTATGTGTACTCTTTTGAGAAGAAAGTGAAAGAAAAGGTTTTTTAAAAAAAAAATAGAAATAAATGAATAGAAATATGGTTGGTACTTCCTACTTCCTTTAATATAGCTTAATTAATCTTATCACATGATGCCTGTCACAGGAATTGAACACTCAACAAACTAGGAAAAATTTGGTAAGAAAGGGACAGGAATTGGACACTAGGGAACTAGGAAACATTTAATAAGAAAGGGGGAAATTTTGTGTCAGTCAAGGGAAATTTTCTTAAAGAAACCTCCTGAACCCTGGTAGGAGTATCTCAAATTTGAACACATTACGGAAATTCAATTTCAACCTTAAACTGTGCACCCATGTCTCATGGAGCCTCGGTGTTGCAAAAGATGCTAAACTCTAACCAAACAAGTAGCCAATAACTTTAACAAAGACTATTTTTTAGTTTAAAAAAAACAGTTGAGAAAACTCCAAGACCAATACCAGAACGACCTTGAAAAGAATTATTTTTTCTTATTAACTTCTACAGGCTTTATACCCAGGAACGGATTAAGGGCGGAGCCAATGGGGCCTAGGCTCCGGGACCCAGGCTCAGGAGGGCCCCAAAAATCCTTCTCTTGAATACTAAAATATAGCAATTAACTTATTATAGGCTTCAGACCTATGCTATTTTTTTTTTTCCGCTCGCTACGTTCGCGGTATCGCCAGAGTTAAGTCTCCTTCCACCAGCGTCTTCACGATACTTATTTTGTGAAGTTGACCATTTGGTTTGTATTTGTCACTTGTGTGTTTCACTGCAGTGTATGAGCATTTAATTGTTAACAATGAATGTAACTAAACTAATTATTGTAAACTTGGAGCACATTAAAATATTACAGCATAATTCTCGGTGTTTCGATAAGTCTATGAGGCTGTGGAAGGCAGCGAAGAAAATTTATGCTCTGGAATTATTCGTAACAAAGGACCTCTTTGAAATAGTCGACTTCAGGGCTCCAAAAGCCTTAATCCGCCCCTGTTTATACCAATTGTACTGAGTACTTTATTATTATATTCATTAACAATTCTTGTAATATATTTATCCATTTATAACTTCCTTGAGTATCAATGTTTTTCATATGTTTTTTTTTTTTTTTTAAGAGTTGTGTTAAAACGTTCTATGATATGTTGTTTTACGAAGACACATGGTCAAACTGAAGGACTTAAAGTTAAAAAATTCGCAAAATATCATCTCTCTATGACTTACGGTTCCCGAGACATTGTTCCTTAAATCTCCCGAAATCCGAACTTTCTTGGTCAGTATCTGGGGAAGGATGGTAACTTGGCAGTGGCCACCGATTACTATTTGGTACCAAAATGTTCACCACCATCTTAGGTATTGATCAACATGAATATGATCTCTCTATGACTTACGGTTCCCGAGATATGTCTCCTTCAATCTTCCGAAGTCGGAACTTTTTCGGCCAATATCTGGGGAACGTTAAAGAGTGACGCAAAACTTCAATCACTTTGTCAGATAGTTTTTGATGCTCTATCGAATGCAGGGCTCAAAATTAAAACATTCCCAAATAAGACACACACAAATACCTACATACATACATACATACATACATACATACATACATACACAGCAAAAAATGAGGTGTTGAAACAACACAAAATCACTACCATTTTAGCGTGTTACTTGTCTGTCAATTCAACACCAAGCACATTGCCTTCAGAGCATATCAGAAATATCTCCGTACTGGCTGTAAGTATTTGCATTGTTTTTTATTGTTTGGTATGAGCAAAGCTTTGCGAAATATTGTGTATTTCGCATTTATGGCAAGTAACTAATAACATTCTATGTTTTCTCTAATCGATCACAATAATATTGTTGTAAACCTGTGAATCATCCGATAACTGTTACACAGATAACAGTGGTTCCATCTATTATCTTTATCTGCTATCCTTGTGTCTTAGCACGTATGAACAGAAGATGGCAGAACTGTTGCCTATGTAACTATTGTCAGACGATTCACAGATTTATAACAATATTATTGTAACAGATGGCATAAGTGCCAAATATATTTCGCAAAGCTTTGCTCATATTAAACGATAAATACCAATGCGAATTCTCCCAGATAGTAACGAGTTATTTCTGATATGCTCGGAAGGCGATGTGCTTGGTGCTGACAACCTGGGGCTTAAGTGCTGACGTCTTACTTTATACATACAAAGTTTTCGTCCGGCCAGCTATGACATACGGGCATCTAGCTTGGCTTTCAGCGCCTCCCCATTTCTATGGCCGCCTACAACTCCTTCAGCGTCAGGCAATACGCATTGCATACTCTCTAACTTATCGAACCTCCAACGCCGAGCTCTATCAACGCACAGCAATGCCTCCAATCTTGGACCACCTCTATCGCCTTCGCAAGCGATACATTACGCATCACATAACAACTTCACATGAAACGCTTCCAGCCCTCCTAGATGAGAACCCTGCTCTCCCCCGTACTGGATATCCTCCAATAGACCATCTCCTGGCAATATATGAACGGGACACCAATTCAGCTGACTACAACCCAGAGCGTCGCATATACCAAAACCATCCTCATCTCTATAGATAATAATTTCGTCGCAATACATGCTTTCACATGACATCACTGCAGAACCCCTCTACCTCACTTCACACTAACCCATCCTATGACACGTGGCACTTCCGATAATTGGACACAACATCAATATTACCGAGAAGCTTTCTGCTTACAACTATACTATACTACCAACCTGTATCCAACCACAATAATATTCTTCACATAGTAAAAACTTCACTCTGGCCATAGAGACGGCATAACCGTCTGTGGCCCGCCCATCGCCTGATGGGAATGAAAGACTTGTGGAAAAAAAGAAAAAAACTTGGTGCTGAATTAACTCACAAGTAACACGCTAAAGTGGTAGTCATTTTGTGTTCTTTCAACACCTCACTTTTTTACAGTGCAGATATAGAGAATTCAATAACAAACGTTTTAAGTTCGTTGAAAATGTGTGAATTTAAAGCTCAATACAAGTTTGTATCGTCTTTTCTTATTCTTTGATCTGAATACGACAGACGCAGACAACAGGAACAAAATAAGCAAAACAAACGGAAATCAATATCCTAAGGAGAAGACGGACAACAAAAGAAGATTTGTTTATTTCCTTTACGGTTGCTATTACAAAGTGTCCAATCTTTGATCTGATTATCTTTGCTTTTTCATAGAGAATACCTATTTTCTTCTTTATTTTTTGTTTTAGAGGGAAACTTTTCTGGTTATGAAAAATATTAGCAGCGCGAGGAAATAAATGTTTGTTTTTCTGGAGATATGGAATAAATGCTGTATGATTGATGAACACTTTTCCGTCTCTCTCAGATAATTTGAGCATTCTTTTCTCATTTTCTTACCACTTTTTCATGTTTTCTTTTCTTTTCATTACAGTTTTCGTACTTTTCCTATATTCTTCTCTTTAGCTAAAAGATAAATGACCACTTTCTTCTTTACTATTATCACTATCTTAATGGCGGAAGTATTTTGTAAACCTCTTCCTGGTTGTCTTTTATCAATTTTTCAACCACTTGTAAATTCTTCTCCCCCCGAAATGAGAACAGACTAGTTTAATGAACTCAATCCGATTCTGTGTTCTAAATTTCGTTTACGTCTATTAACCCAGATATCAGAGCCAACACCAAAAATTTGACATGAGTTAGCTAACTGTAAAATTAAAGTAGATTACAGACAAATAAACTGTCATTGTTTCTTTAATTTACTTATGTAAAATAAAATATATAATGTCTTGTAAAAAGAAGATCATGGTGAAAATTATTATTAATTTATACTGATACTATATATTTACTGTATATATACTATAGCAAGTGACCCCGCGCGTTACTACGGGCAAAATTTTACGTTTCCTTCCTCTGCGTCTTTCGTATAGAATTCGTTTTAATTCGCAGTCTCACGGAAGATACAGTCTCGCGAAAGATACAGTCTCGCGGAAGATACAGTCTCACGGAAGATACAGTCTCACGGAAGATACAGTCTCATGGAAGATACAGTCTCGCGGAAATTACAGTCTCATGGAAGATACATTCTCACGGAAGATACAGTCTCACGGAAGATACAGTCTCATGGAATAAACATTCTCATGGAAGAAACATTCTCACGGAAGACATAGTCTCATGGAAGATACAGTCTTACGGAAGATACAGTCTCATATGCCGTGTATGGACATCTTAGTTAACCATTCCTCACACCAACTTTCTTCTAGGATAAATATTTTTTAAGAAATGCTGTAATAAGAGTTTATTCATTTTTAAATTAGTAGAAGTGCCGGGTGTCGCACGGGAAGAAAAATGTTTATGCGAAATCTTTAAAAATAAAAAAAATGCGAAATACGAGGGCAGTCAAAAGTTCTCGGAATGATGCTGTAATTCTGGCATTTGTGATGCAATCATAATGAATCTTATACAGTACATTCCTTAGGTTGCCCAGTTATGAATTTGACAAGTGCAAGCAGGTCATAACAGCCAGTGTACGAGAAGTGTAGCTGAACGAAAGAGTGTGGTTATTAGTCGGCGAAATTTCACAGATCGAGCAATGCGCAAATATCAAGCTCATGTGCAAATTGAAGAAAATCTGATTCAGAGAGTTTGATAGCCTTAAAAGCAGTTTAGCACCATCGGATATTTGGCCTTTTTCCAAAGCTAAAAATGGGCCTTTTTCGTTCCGCCAACGTAGGAGAGATCAAACCTAACGCGACGGCTGACCTTCGGAAGATTCTTCGAAAAAGAGGCCTTTCGTCAGTGTTTCCGCCAATTGTAGGAGCGGTGGAATAACAGTGTTTGTTTTTCGAAGGAGCCAACTTTGAAGCTGATTAAGTAAGTATGTATGTACTTATATTGTGGTAATAAAGAGCTATAACAGAGTGTTTAACTCGTGCACGGAATTTTGGGTTCGATCCCAGCTTGCACCACGTGAACTTTGTGTTGGATAAACACCGTGTGCGTGGGTTTTCTAGGGGTTCTCCCGTTTCCTCTCTCTTTCTTCATTCTACCATTTCATTCATTTCTCATCATCATCGCCTCCTTTAGCCTAGCTGCATAAGCATGAGACGTAAAGCTTAGAGATTTCATGCGCGGTGGCTCAGTGGTAGAGCGTTCACCTCCGGTTCTTGGGGCCCCTGGTTTGATCCTAGCTCGCGCCGTGTAGATTTTGTGATGGACAAACACCGTGCTCGTGGTTTTTCTCGGGGCTCTCACGTTTCCTCCCACTTTCTTCTTTCCACCATTTCATTCATCTCTCATCATCACCGTCTCCTTTAGCCTAACCGGCATAAACGTGGGACATAAAACATAAGGATTTCATTTCATTTCTTAGATATTTCAATTTAACAGAATTCCGAGACCTTTTTCACTTCTTCTCGTACATATATGTAACATCGAGTTATCTATTTTCTGGCCAACTGACATGTTCGTTCTTTTTTTTTTTTTTTTTCGCATGGGAAGTATAAGGCTAATTCAAAGGAATTCAAAGAGGTGATTAGTATGCAGCCAACAATGCAAGAAGAACATTTGGGTTGCCTAGCTCACAGGCAATAAAGTTCACTGTATGTATGTATATATGAGTAGATATTGTATATCGGCTCGATTAGATCTGATGAAAATCTATCTTTATATAAATTTGGTGGCTCAAGATGACTCCATTCTATGCGATAATCTAATGACACACTCAAAATTTAATGGCACACCCACACACACACACACACAAAACACATGACTTTATGTATTAGTATAGATGGTCAGTTTAAATATGAAATGCCATGTCTCTAACCTTAAGAAATTTCGAGCTATGGGCGTTTATTGTCATAATGGTTATCCCTATCCCCCTTTCCACGTCTAATTTCTAAAAACCCTTTCTTACGGGTAGTTTTCGTCACAAAACTTAGGTCTCCCCAAATATCAAATTTCTAGTAGCTTCTGCAATTTGGATTTTGCGTTGATTGATCAGTCATTCAACCAAGACTGTTTTTTTTTTTTTTTTTTTTTTTTTTTTTTTTGTAGAATGACTATTCAGTAATAACCGGAAAAGTTGTATTTAAAAAATACAAAACTTCGACAGTTTTTTTTTTTTTTTTTTTTTTTTGTAGTGTCCTAGAATAATTGTCAGATGGGCCTGACACGCCTGTCTCGAGAACGGGATGCTGGAAACCAGTGAAACAAGATGGCGGCACCCTTGTTGGTTTTGCACCAACGTGGAGCAGCGACACAACATTAGATTTCTGTTAGCTGAAGGATTGAAAACAATCAAAATTCACAGTCGGATGGCAGTGCAATATGGTGAAAGTTGTTTGAGTCGAACACAAGTGTAATACACCTATTTTCCCGTATCAATTCATCAATTCTCGGGTTGTTGTTCTCCGTGACTGCACAAACAGAGTATTCTGAGCGTGACGAATCTTCTTCAGCACTTATTATGCCCTGTTTGAACTTATCTGTACACTCGTACACTTGTTTTCGACTCAACTATCATCAGATAGGTCTTTCCCTATATTGCACCACCGAAAATAACAAAGAAGCATAAACTTTGTCGAAGTTATATATATATATATATATATATATATATATATATATATATATATATATATATATGTGTGTGTGTGTGTGTGTGTGTGTGTGTGTGTGTGTATCAACCTTGTATATGGAGATAATAGAGTATCCTCGAAATCCCTTAAGTTAGAGAGATGAAACTAAATTCACTAAAAATAAATATCCAAGGATTTCATCGTTTTCAAAACTTCCGCATCTAGAGGGAGAAAGTGAGCTTTTTATATAATATTTCTGATTTTGTATTACGAAAATGTCCAATGGTAGGCAACGACTGAAGCGTTTGGAATGCATTCTTTACCATATTTAGAACTTGGATCAAGCTTAGTTTTTTTTTTTATAATTTTACTTTTATTTGTATTGAAGACCTACATATCTTAAGGGAAGGAAAGAGAGTTCAAATAATTCTGAGTAATTGCCAGTCTTTTTTTATTATTATTTCACTACAATACCATTATTGAGTTGACTGGATTTTGAGTTTAACGTCCCTTTCAGCAGCAAGGCTATATAAGACGGGACCTACTGATTAACGTGGAATCCGAACAACATGAGCTCCCGCCGGGAATCAAACCTGGGTCTTCCAATAGGATTATTGAGTATAAATAGCAAAAGTATATGATACTACAATACAAAAAGAATTTCAGGACAGTCTTATACCCAGCGTCCTTTCTTTGCAGCTATGTATTGTCTATATTCATTAATTATAGAACGTTGTTCGGCAGGACCGTAACTTGTGGGGGGCAGGAGGGGCAACTGACACCCAGGGAAGCTCCCGGCGTTCCAGGGGGGCCCATTTTAAGACAAAATTTCCTTACTCCATATACGATACGAACATGAAATTATAAATGAAGCATCAAACAAGTTCACTACATTACATAACCAAAACAGCACACAAAACGTAAATAAAACGTAACGTAATAATAACGTAAATAACTGAGTCGTGGGCTCATTTCAGTACAAAATGTCTACTGTTAGGGGCCCTAGAAATAATATTTATTCGTATGGTTTTCAGATTTGTCAACATTGTCCCCTTAATTAATTTATGTATGAAAGGGCTCATGGACGTAACTAACGGCCCTGCAGACCTTGCCGTGCTGGAGAGCCCACACAGGCTACAGGGGGAGCCATAAAGAGTAAGAGAAAGATGGAAAGATGGGACCCAAGAATTAGAAAAACAACTTTTTCTAGGAGACCCAAATACGCATATTAATGCTTGCCTCCCAGAAAAAATCTAAGTTACGGTGCTGCTGTTCGGTTTATATCGGAACAATTTTCAAAGTATACTTACCCTATGAAAAGCCATGCTGCTTATCACCGATTCTGTCCTTTCTTACTATCAGCATCATGGACTATTGTCCGACGTCACAATTTCTTATTCTGGGACACAAATTTAGTAATTATATCCCATTCCTTACTGAAGCTTTTCTATAGGCAGTGAGGGCGACATTCTAGAAGTCGTTTTAATCATCTAAATGCGCAGAAATCAATTGGGCTGGTGTCAAGCTCTTGACAGATGTGTCATGAAAACAAAAACAGATTATCGTTTCAAGCTTCACAGAAGCGTCCATTTTGGATTTTGCTTCGGGGAAGTGGCAAAGGTTGTCAATCGCCATAAGAGTTTCATGTTTCTTATTAATATACAATTGATTAAAATATACGTATTTCTCAAACTCAGGGGAGAATTGTTCTCTCTTCCTTCTCCAGGCCCGTATCCAGGAGGGGTCTACGGGGACCAGGCACCCCTTAAATTTTCTCTGCCTCCCCTAAAATTTTCACGGTAGGCTTGTAAATAAACTATAATATGGTTGGATCGGGCCTCCCCTAACTTGGTCCGCCCCCCTACATTTTTGGGCTGGCTATCGGCCTGCCCTTCTCTAAATGACATTCCTATTACTTGACGTCATGATAAAACTAGAGAGAATAGGTGGTTCATTTGAATATAGATTCGTACCTAATTCTTATTGGCTTCTTACAAACGAGAAATGCCTTCTTTTTGATAAACTGGGGTCAGGATGGATTGCTGGAGGTAAGCAGCACTCACCTTTGCGTTTTAACCCTCCTATGTGAAGTACTTGCAATTTCCCCTTGTAACCCTATCCGGTAACAGTCATGATTCCCTGCGATAAACTTTCTCTGGTCGGGCAGTATAACTCGGTGCGCCTCTTATAAGAGGTATCACGATACGTAAAATGTCCAAAATGTTACAATCACCAGTGAGATAAATGTAGGCATCATCCAATGTGACAAGTATTTCTTATTCTGATCCCTTCCAAGTGACTTACAGTTTGTTAATGTTGTGGCTAACAGTGGACTGCGCCAAATTTAAACTCATCTCCTGTCATGTTGGAGCAGTGGAATCTCCTCTACTGGCAGTTGACGAATTCCACGAAGCACTTCAGGTGTCACTTTAGCTGATAACCTCCAATAGACTCTTTTTGTTTTCGAAGTTTTCTGCATGGGCCCTATATTAATGTTTGCCTTTAAAGGATATCTTTAGCTGTGTTCACTCTGATGGTTCAACGCTTTCCAGATAGTTTCACTATTCGGTTCTTCACAGGCCCGTAGCCAGCCCAAAAATTTAGGGGGGGGGCAGTAGAAGTTAGGGGGGACCCGACCCAATCATATTATACTTAATTACCATATTATAGTTCATTTGCAAGCCTACCGTGAAACTTTTAGGAGGCCAGCCAAACTTTAGGGGGGCCCGCCCCTAAGAACCCCTTCCCTCGTGGATACGGGCCTGGTTCTTCATACAAGGTATGTGCATGGTAAAGAGCCATGATTCCCAACAACGATTCACTTTTCGGTGGTATTTTGTTTACATTAAGACATGTAAAACTTAGACACCACTGATAACATGAATTTTACATTTCTAACGAAGCCACACAGGTGACAGCAGGATTGCAAAATAGGTCGGATATAAACCTAACAATCTTTTGTGCGTGAAAGTTTTCTACAAACATATCAATTCATTCTAAATATTCAGTATCTTTAACAAAGCTATTGTAATTAGCACTTATTTTCGATTAAAGGTATTTATATAGAGTATCAGTTCGTGACTTCAGAAAGTCAGATATGTGTTGGTGTTAAGAGTTGGGGCATGCAAAAATAATTGAAATAGAAGTCCATCGTAATATAGATTTCTATATTTTGCCTAATTTTAAACATGTTATATATAACAGTAATGTATTAATAATACATCTCTTTTCGTTTGAATCTTAACATATAAATGAACATACAGAGGTTTTCTGTAAAATAAATGTACACATTGAGCTTTCCTCTGACTATATGGTTAGCGTACGTGTCTTCGGCGCGGAAGACCTGGGTACGACTCCCATTGGGAGCTCAAGTGATTTAAAGTCCATGTCTCATATAGCATAGTTGCTCAAAGAGACGCTAAACTCTCAATCAATCAACGAGTAACTAAAGAGTTTGATTTATTAAAACTCCTCTAGGCCTATATACACTCTTGTGCACGTGGGTTTCCTCGGGATTCTCCCGTTTCCTCCCACTTTCTTCATTTCATTCATTTCTCATCATCACCGTCTCCTTTAGGCTCGCCGGCATAATCGTGGGACGTAAAACTCAACGATTTCGTTTCATTTTTGTGCAAATTAATTAAATCAACGTGTTGTGCTGTGGATTATATACAGCATGTCCATAAAAAATCTATCAAATTTTAAACTCGCTTTGGATAATAGTATTTAAATGACATTGGTAACATTTGAAAGAAAAATTCAAATATTTTTGTGCGTGTCAACTATGGACAACAATGGACAACAAGTCAATAATGGACGAGACCAAAGACAGAAAAAATAAAATTCATTCATGTTTACTTTGTGATTGATTGATATAGGTTCATTGTTGGATATTTAGCAGACAGTTACTGTTTCTGCTGGAAGTCATTTGGGAACGTTTCATGTTTAAGATGACACACACGTCAATTTTGGAGTGGTACCGTGATTTTTGTGAATCGTGGCTGCATATATCATAAAAAGGAAAGGTCATTCAGAGAGACCATATGTCAATGTGGGAATTGTGGAACAAGTATGGGAGGCACTTGAACGTACCCCTAAGAAGTCTGTCCGTAGAGCTAGTCAGCAGTTGAACATCTCTAAGAAGTCTGTCTGTAGAGCTAGTCAGCAGTTGAACATCCCTAAGAAGTCTGTCCGTAGAGCTAGTCAGCAGTTGAACATCCCTAAGAAGTCTGTCCGTAGAGCTAGTGAGCAGTTGAACATCCCTAAAAAGTCTGTCCGCAGAGCTAGTCAGCAGTTGAACATCCCTAAAAAGTCTGTCCGTAAAGCTAGTCAGCAGTTGAACATCCCTAAGAAGTCTGTCCGTAGAGCTAGTCAGCAGTTGAACATCCCTAAGAAGTCTGCCCGTAGAGCTAATCAGCAGTTGAACATCCCTAAGTCCACCATATCTAAGTTTTACATCTACAAACTGCAATTAGTGCATAAATTGAAACCTGATGATACTGTAAAACGATTATTAGATTTCTGTGAATATCGTCTTGATGTTTGCATCGCCGCTCATGTGGGCCCATATTCAATGTGTATGAGGTACAGTGAAAAATGGTTGAGTTTTTCCTTTCAATTGTGACCAATTTCATTTAAATACGTTATCGACGTAACGTTTTAACACTTTAATGTATGATGGTATTTTTTATAAACACGCTGTGTTAAAGAACATCATATATTCATATAAAACACAAATTTAAATATATATATAGTAGCCTCGGTCTAAAGACAGCCACTTGCTCACAAAGGGGAAGCCACTGTTTAAGCGAAAGAAGGAAAGAAAAAGGATCATTGACAAAGATTTGGCAACATATTTGGGTTCAGTTTGTTGCCTGTCACTTAGTTTTCAAGTCAGAGAAAAAACAAATGGGACAACATGAAAAGAAACCACACACAGGGGCGGCTTCTCTTTGTGAGCAAGTGGTTGTCTTTAGATCGACTCTACTTTACTTGAGTTTTACCATTTACTACGGCACCTTTGACACGAATTAACATTGTTTATATCCGTTGCATTGAGTTCACAAGTTTCTGGCATGTTGTCCTGAGTGTATGATTATGGAGCCACACTTTATCTAGAATTGAAACAAATTGGTCTTCTGTCGTGCAATTTCCTAATTTTATTGTTGCAAATAGACCACAAATTTTTGATCGAATTCATACCTGGTAAATCTGCAGGTCAGTCTAAAACCTTTATCTCGTTCTCTTCGAAAAATCATGCTACTTTTTTTTAGACATGTGAGATGTGACACGGTACCCAATCTTGCTAGAAAATGGTAGATCCATACCGTTGAAGATTGTTGAGTTCAACTACTCTGCACTGTAGCACATTGATGTATCACTTACTGTTCATCATCCCTCCAATAGGAACAAATTCTCAGTTGAAAAAAAAAACAAACATCGCCTTTGCTGGATGTCCCACTATTTGATCAATATGTTTCAGTGAAATGTGTTCGCGAATTGCCAGACTAGATCTTGAATTAATTATGGAAATGCTGATGCAATATAAAAGGTAAACTCTCCAAATTGAATTTGGCAACATTGACAAAGTTGCCATTTCCGAAATTCGAACTAGATATGTGACAAACGAAGTCGAGAAAATTTTAGAGGTTTACAAATTAATTCATAATTCATGTGCAGTCATATGTGATTAATGAATGACCTAGTGGTTAGCGGTTTCCTTTGTATTACATAATTATGCATATTCAATTTTGTGAACTCTCAAAAGTTGAGATATTCCATTGCAAAGAGCCTTTTTCTCTTCCTTCACTCATGTCGTCCCTCCTTTTCTACCCCTCTCCCCCCACACACACTTCGACTGTTATTTCAGACCCTGCTCATAGGTCCTCAACAACACAAACTACTGACATTATAGTCAATTTTGCTGGAAACAAGAGGTAGAATTGACGAGATAGAGAGCATTTGAGCTTTGACAGTCTATTGCGTTTGGAAATAATGCGCCTCAATGGACTTTCGAGATGCAAGACTCCAGGTTATTTTCCAGAAACTTGTAGATCAGATGCAAAACTGGGAGCTTATCAGTACCATTTTTATTTATTTATTTATTTAGTCTTATTTTACATGAAGTTAAAGCTAATTATGGCTTGTCTCCCACTTGACCACGTAATGACAATATCAAGTATTTATAGCATAATAATTGAAATGACATTTATCTACAGGTCGATACTCTCGACAGAGCGGTGAGCGGGTCGTGGCCACAAGTGGAACTCACAGCAAAACATCCCTTGGCAGCAAAGTTACCAACTACAGAATATGTTGCAATAATGTGCGTCCCAAGTAAAATACCATCAACGCATTTTTGTTTGATCGAATGTCGTGTGAAATGTAAGAGAATTTTGAAATACTATTCACTACATTATTAATTTAATAATACTCAATATTATTTAATATTGTGCTTAGAGGGGATTTGAAAGATTACTTCCCAGATGCGTACATGTCAAAATCCTTCCCAGATGCATAAAAGTGTCATGGGCGATGACATGACATATTTTGATATTGATAAGAGTTTTCCCATTTCCATACATGTTTAATAACTGACACTGTTTCTGTGCATTTTTAATAAAGTTTGAGCAGAGGAGGATATGGAATTACATGCTCAAGGAAATACGAAAAGATGGATACATGCTTTCCATACTGTTGTAAGATTTTTTTTTCGACTCAACTCTTCACGTTGAATTCAAACCAATGTATCCCCGAAATGTGTGTGATATGAATTCACAAATCACATCAAAGGGATACACAGGTCGGCTTTTATAAAGAGTCTTCGTCGAACTAATATTTGGATCAGGAGCGGTCTGAGTAGTATTGGCTGCACTTTGCCGAACTTTTTGGCCCCTGGGTCCCTGCCTCAGGACCCATGGTCCCTGGCCGGGGTCAATGACCTAGGGGTACCTAGGACCACCCCCTCTAAATTTTGGCAGGGGTACCTTGGCCCACCCCCTAAATTTTGGCAGGGGTACATAGGACCACCCCCCTTAAATTTTGGAAATTGCCAAATCTAAAAATTTGGTATGGTAGCCTAGGACCATAGTATGTACCTCTATCAGTATTGGGTGTCTATGTCGTTCCCTTTCATGGGTAAAAAATTGCCAAAAATTCAAATTTCGGGGTTTTTGACCTAATTTATCCCCTTGGATGAGGTATTATTACCCTATATAGTTATATGGGCGTATACAGGGGTCCATTCCCTTTCAAAAGACATGGGTATATTAATGCACCCTTGAAAAATTTGGGAGGGGTACCTTGGCCCACCCCTTAAATTTTGGAAATTGCCCAATTTCAACATTGGGTATTATAGTACAGGACCCTAATATGTACTATGATAAATTTGGGTGGTCCACCTCATTCCCTTTTAGGGGTACATAGGACCACCCCCCTTAAATTTTGGAAATTGCCAAATCTAAAAATTTGGTGTGGTATCCTAGGACCATAGTATGTACCTCTATCAGTATTGGGTGTCTATGTCGTTCCCTTTCATGGGTAAAAAATTGCCAAAAATTTAAATTTCGGGGGTTTTTGACCTAATTTATCCCCTTTGATGAGGTATTATTACCCTATATAGTTATATGGACGTATACAGGGGTCCATTACTTTTCATAACATATGGGTATATTAATGCACCCCTTGAAAAATTTGGGAGGGGTACCTTGGCCCACCCCTTAAATTTTGGAAATTGACCAATTTAAACATTGGATATTATAGTACAGGACCCTAATATGTATCATGATAAATTTGGGCGGTCCACCTCGTTTCCTTCCAGGGGCACAAAATTGCCAAAATATAAACGTAAGCAATACGTTATACCACGTGTTTGATTTTTGGTCGATTTTATCCCCTTTGATGAGATGTTATTACCTTATATGGTTATATGGTCATGTATAGGGGTCCATTACCTTTCATAAGATATCGGTATATTTGTACACTCCTTTAAAAATTTGGGAGGGGTACTTTGGCCCACCCCTTAAATTTTGGAAATTGCCCAATTTAAACATTTGGTATTATAGTACCGGACCTTAACATGTATTATGATAAATTTGGGTGTTCCACCTCGTTCCCTTTTAGGGGTACAAAATTGTCAAAATATAAACGTAAGCAATACGTTGTACCACGTGTTTGGTCTTTTGGCCCAATTTATCCTCTTGGATGAGGTTCTATTACCTTATATGGTTATATGGTCATGTATAGGGGTCTATTCCCTATCATAAGACATAGGTACATTTGTGCACTCCTTTAAAAATTTGGGAGGGGTACTTTGGCCCACCCCTTAAATTTTTGAAATTTACCAATTTAAACATTTGGTATTATAGTACCGGACCTTAACATGTATTATTATGATAAATTTGGGTGTTCCACCTCGTTCCCTTTTAGTGGTACAAAATTGTCAAAATATAAATGTAAGCAATACGTTGTACCACGTGTTTGGTCTTTTGGTCCAATTTATCCTCTTGGATGAGGTTCTATTACCTTATATGGTTATATGGTTATGTATAGGGGTCTATTCCCTATCATAAGACATAGGTACATTTGTGCACTCCTTTAAAAATTTGGGAGGGGTACTTTGGCCCACCCCTTAAATTTTTGAAATTTACCAATTTAAACATTTGGTATTATAGTACCGGACCTTAACATGTATTATTATGATAAATTTGGGTGTTCCACCTCGTTCCCTTTTAGGGGTACAAAATTGTCAAAATATAAATGTAAGCAATACGTTGTACCACGTGTTTGGTCTTTTGGCCCAATTTATCCTCTTGGATGAGGTTCTATTACCTTATATGGTTATATGGTTATGTATAGGGGTCTATTCCCTATCATAAGACATAGGTACATTTGTGCACTCCTTTAAAAATTTGGGAGGGGTACTTTGGCCCACCCCTTAAATTTTGGAAATTGCTCATTTTATATATTTGGTATTATAGTACTGGACCCTAACATGTATTATGATAAATTTGGGTAGTTCACCTTGTTCTCTTTCATGCGTAAAAAAAAAATTGCCAAATTTTACTACAACCACGTGTTTGGTATTTTGGTTCACCCCTTGGATGAGGTCCTATTACCTTATATGATTATATGGTTATGTATATTGGTCCATTCCCTATTATAAGACATGGGTATATTGATGCACCCTTTAAAAAATTTGGGAGGGGTATCTTGACTCATCCACTCAGTTTTAGAAATTGATTAATATAAGCATTTGGTATCTTCGTACAGGTCTTCAATATGTACCACTATAAATTTGGATGGTCCACATCGTTCCCTTTCATGGGTAAAGAACTACCAAAAATCAAATTTCGGATGTTATTGACCCCTATTTAATACGTTATATGGTTTATTACCTCTATATGTTTATGTTCTCTTTTAAATTTGGGAATTATCAAATAACAAAATTCGGTAAACGTTTTCTAGGACCCATTGGTATTCCTCTTATGGCCAAATATTCAAAATTTAAAGGTTATTGACCGGCTTTATTATTGAATAAGTACAGGATTTATTACTTTTTCATAAGACACAGGTGTATTTGTGTACCAATCTTAAATTTTGGGAGGGGTACATTTCTTATTGTCATATCAATAATTGGTAATTGTTCTTTGGGTAAATCATTGTGATCACGTGATCAGTTATTGACCTATGATGGGATTAGGAGTCCAGGACATTGGTACATTTAAACTTTGTAGGATAATTTGAGAATGCGTCATTGGTATTGATTATTCCCCGCCAAATATAAACGTAAGCAATACGATGTACCACGTGATTGACCTTGATGAGGTAGTGTACAGGGATACATAGCTATCCTTATTGAATCTTATGACTCATAGTC
Source organism: Thermobia domestica (assembly GCF_964235325.1). Classification (NCBI taxonomy): domain Eukaryota; kingdom Metazoa; phylum Arthropoda; class Insecta; order Zygentoma; family Lepismatidae; genus Thermobia; species Thermobia domestica. The sequence continues at coordinate 20,755,672 of NC_137456.1, read as the reverse complement.
TTAAGGGAATATATGCTACAACACTGGCAAAGTTATTGTTAATGCAATTTCATTGGTTGATCACTATCTTTCGTGCAATCTGATTGGTTGATCACTATCTTTCGTGCAATCTGATTGGTTGCTGATTTTCAAATCTTTGCTGTATTCAGTTTTAAGTTTTGTTTAACATTTAAAAATCTTGGTTTCGTTCAACATTTTGCACTCACTGATAAATATGATCAAAACCGTTTATTTGTTAATCGAATAGTTAAAAAACCGGATAAAGTTTGACGGTTAACCGTGAAACGTAAAATTTTTAGTTTGAAAATTTTTTGTTTGAAAATTTTGTTTCAAAATTTTGTTTGAAACTTTTCGTTTGAAATTTTTGTTTGAAAAGTTTTTGTTTGAAATTTTTGTTTCAAAATTTTTTGTTTGTAAATTTTTGTTTCAATTTTTTTGTTTAAAATTTTTTTGTTTGAAATTTTTTTGTTGCAAAAATTTGTTTGAAAATTTTTTGTTTAAAATTTTTTGTTCGAAATTTTTGTTTTGAAATTTTTCGTTTCCAAATTTTTTGTTTCGATTTTTTTTTCAAAATTTTGTTTGAAAATTTGTTTCGTTTCAAAATTTTTGTTTGGATTTTTCGTTTCCAAATTTTTAAGTTTGTGCACTCATTAGTAAAGAACCGGAACTGTTAGAACTAAAACCTCTGGCAACATTGTGGTGCAATAGTACACGTCAGAACATGTGGTTTGTTCTTGAAATGAAAAAAAACACAATTCATTGAAATGGATCATTTTATTACACTCCACATACATCCATACCAGATAGTGGTTCTGGATATTGTCGATACAATGTATTTTGAACTTCTTGCACTAGTTTGTCTTTAGCATATAATTTTAATTCCAATTGAAGTCTTTTAAGGTCTATTGCGATATCAATTGGTGGAAACTCAATGTCCATTTGATCACAAATAAACTGTTTATCAATACAGGTATGCACCCACGAACGATGTTGACAACCATCACAATATCTAGATACATGTTGTACAATATGCATAACACATTTTTCAAAATAGTACTTTTTCAGGAATATACTAGTTTTGTTGCACACTTCCACTGCATGTTTCACACACTGAAATACGCTGATGAATTTGTTCCATTCTGTTTGCGTTAGATACACCATGTTGCGAGGGACATGAAATGTACTCTTTTTACGTAACAGCACCATCTTCTCTTCGAGGACTGTACGCAGCACCACTTCATGATTTGAGCCTAATGATTTGACTATGGTCACATTTAGCTCATCATGAAAATAATCGTTCATTTGGTCGATTCGTGAACATAATATTTGCCATTCTTCACAGGTCAGTTGTACACCAAATTGTTCTGCTTTGCCCAATCGAATCACAGGTTCAAATGTTCTAGCACTGATACCAATCATCACATGTTTTGTTTGAAATATATTTATTGGATAATAGCTTGCGAAGATGAACTCTTTATCGTTAGAAGTACACATCTTTCTTCCTGAAACGCACTTGCTCAAATGATTTCGTGGGATGACAGTGTATTGGTTGATTTATAGAACTACGGCTGACGTCATAGGAAGGAATGTGCTGACGTTTGAATTCATGATTTCATCACAGTTGCTGACGTCATGCCGACCAACCAAATTCATACAACTATGTCTGACGTCATTGGAAAAGAAATGTGCTGACGTTTGAATTCATGATTTTATCACAATTGCTGACGAATCCGGCTATGTACTAAATTCAAATTGATGACTTCGACCCAAGAATCCTTTGTAACATAAAGATACAGATCCAGAATTTAAGAAACGAAGCACTTCTTCTTGTTTTGATGCCTCCATGGGTAAATATCTTGCTGGTAAAATTATATTCTTATCATTTTCAAGCTTCACTACGATTCTTAATCCAAACTTTGTAGGGATCATTTGGCTAGCTAAGATTCTATAAGGTACATTCTGTTGTAAATCAGTAATCTTGGTAAATGATTTCATCACATCACGTGTGTTTAGAAACTGCAGACAAGTAGCCATGATGATGTTATCATGAATACTAACTCGAACGATACTTATATATGATGAAAAACTGATGACGTTGCAACATCATGTTCTGACGTGTACTATTGCACCACAATGTTGCCAGAGGTTTTTGTTCTAAACAGTTCCGGTTCTTTACTAATGAGTGCACAAACTTAAAAATTTGGAAACGAAAAATCCAAACAAAAATTTTGAAACGAAACAAATTTTCAAACAAAATTTTGAAAAAAAAATCGAAACAAAAAATTTGGAAACGAAAAATTTCAAAACAAAAATTTCGAACAAAAAATTTTAAACAAAAAATTTTCAAACAAAATTTTGCAACAAAAAAATTTCAAACAAAAAAATTTTAAACAAAAAAATTGAAACAAAAATTTACAAACAAAAAATTTTGAAACAAAAATTTCAAACAAAAACTTTTCAAACAAAAATTTCAAACGAAAAGTTTCAAACAAAATTTTGAAACAAAATTTTCAAACAAAAAATTTTCAAACTAAAAATTTTACGTTTCACGGTTAACCGTCAAACTTTATCCGGTTTTTTAACTATTCGATTAACAAATAAACGGTTTTGATCATATTTATCAGTGAGTGCAAAATGTTGAACGAAACCAAGATTTTTAAATGTTAAACAAAACTTAAAACTGAATACAGCAAAGATTTGAAAATCAGCAACCAATCAGATTGCACGAAAGATAGTGATCAACCAATCAGATTGCACGAAAGATAGTGATCAACCAATGAAATTGCATTAACAATAACTTTGCCAGTGTTGTAGCATATATTCCCTTAAGACTATGAGTCATAAGATTCAATAAGGATAGCTATGTATCCCTGTACACTACCTCATCAAGGTCAATCACGTGGTACATCGTATTGCTTACGTTTATATTTGGCGGGGAATAATCAATACCAATGACGCATTCTCAAATTATCCTACAAAGTTTAAATGTACCAATGTCCTGGACTCCTAATCCCATCATAGGTCAATAACTGATCACGTGATCACAATGATTTACCCAAAGAACAATTACCAATTATTGATATGACAATAAGAAATGTACCCCTCCCAAAATTTAAGATTGGTACACAAATACACCTGTGTCTTATGAAAAAGTAATAAATCCTGTACTTATTCAATAATAAAGCCGGTCAATAACCTTTAAATTTTGAATATTTGGCCATAAGAGGAATACCAATGGGTCCTAGAAAACGTTTACCGAATTTTGTTATTTGATAATTCCCAAATTTAAAAGAGAACATAAACATATAGAGGTAATAAACCATATAACGTATTAAATAGGGGTCAATAACATCCGAAATTTGATTTTTGGTAGTTCTTTACCCATGAAAGGGAACGATGTGGACCATCCAAATTTATAGTGGTACATATTGAAGACCTGTACGAAGATACCAAATGCTTATATTAATCAATTTCTAAAACTGAGTGGATGAGTCAAGATACCCCTCCCAAATTTTTTAAAGGGTGCATCAATATACCCATGTCTTATAATAGGGAATGGACCAATATACATAACCATATAATCATATAAGGTAATAGGACCTCATCCAAGGGGTGAACCAAAATACCAAACACGTGGTTGTAGTAAAATTTGGCAATTTTTTTTACGCATGAAAGAGAACAAGGTGAACTACCCAAATTTATCATAATACATGTTAGGGTCCAGTACTATAATACCAAATATATAAAATGAGCAATTTCCAAAATTTAAGGGGTGGGCCAAAATACCCCTTCCAAAAAAATTTAAAGAGTGCACAAATGTACCTATGTCTTATGCTAGGTAATGGACCCCTATACATGACCATATAACCATATAAGGTAATAGGACCTCATCCAAGAGGATAAATTGGGCCAAAAGACCAAACACGTGGTTGTACTAAAATTTGACAATTTCGTACCCCTAAAAGGGAACGAGGTGGAACACCCAAATTTATCATAATAATACATGTTAAGGTCCGGTACTATAATACCAAATATATAAAATGAGCAATTTCCAAAATTTAAGGGGTGGGCCAAAGTACCCCTCCCAAAAATTTTAAAGGAGTGCACAAATGTACCTATGTCTTATGATAGGGAATAGACCCCTATACATAACCATATAACCATATAAGGTAATAGAACCTCATCCAAGAGGATAAATTGGGCCAAAAGACCAAACACGTGGTACAACGTATTGCTTACGTTTATATTTTGACAATTTTGTACCCCTAAAAGGGAACGAGGTGGAACACCCAAATTTATCATAATACATGTTAAGGTCCGGTACTATAATACCAAATGTTTAAATTGGGCAATTTCCAAAATTTAAGGGGTGGGCCAAAGTACCCCTCCCAAATTTTTAAAGGAGTGTACAAATATACCGATATCTTATGAAAGGTAATGGACCCCTATACATGACCATATAACCATATAAGGTAATAACATCTCATCAAAGGGGATAAAATCGACCAAAATATGAAACACGTGGTATAACGTATTGCTTACGTTTATATTTTGGCAATTTTGTGCCCCTGGAAGGAAACGAGGTGGACCGCCCAAATTTATCATGATACATATTAGGGTCCTGTACTATAATATCCAATGTTTAAATTGGTCAATTTCCAAAATTTAAGGGGTGGGCCAAGGTACCCCTCCCAAATTTTTCAAGGGGTGCATTAATATACCCATATGTTATGAAAAGTAATGGACCCCTGTATACGTCCATATAACTATATAGGGTAATAATACCTCATCAAAGGGGATAAATTAGGTCAAAAACCCCCGAAATTTAAATTTTTGGCAATTTTTTACCCATGAAAGGGAACGACATAGACACCCAATACTGATAGAGGTACATACTATGGTCCTAGGATACCACACCAAATTTTTAGATTTGGCAATTTCCAAAATTTAAGGGGGGTGGTCCTATGTACCCCTAAAAGGGAATGAGGTGGACCACCCAAATTTATCATAGTACATATTAGGGTCCTGTACTATAATACCCAATGTTGAAATTGGGCAATTTCCAAAATTTAAGGGGTGGGCCAAGGTACCCCTCCCAAATTTTTCAATGGGTGCATTAATATACCCATGTCTTTTGAAAGGGAATGGACCCCTGTATACGTCCATATAACCATATAGGGTAATAACACCTCATCAAAGGGGATAAATTAGGTCAAAAACCCCCGAAATTTGAATTTTTGGCAATTTTTTACCCATGAAAGGGAACGACATAGACACCCAATACTAATAGAGGTACATACTATGGTCCTAGGCTACCATACCAAATTTTTAGATTTGGCAATTTCCAAAATTTAAGGGGGGTGATCCTATGTACCCCTGCCAAAATTTAGGGGGTGGGCCAAGGTACCCCTGCCAAAATTTAGAGGGGGTGGTCCTATGTACCCCTAGGTCATTGACCCCGGCCAGGGACCATGGGTCCTGAGGCAGGGACCCAGGGGCCAAAAAGTTCGGCAAAGTGCAGCCAATACTACTGTCTGGCATCTCTGGGGGCCCTCGGCTGCAGGAAGCTAGAGGTGCCCCTTTAAAAAAAATGTCCATTTGCGTATGTTACTAAATTCTATTATTATTGGCCCATTTAAGTAAAGTTACCTACCGTATTGTTTTCTAGGAGCTTTATTTTAATAGCAAACCTCTACAGTATGCTTACATGTTCTAATTACATAAATTCTACTATAATGTTCTTTTTTAAAAAAAAATCAATACCTTGATCAATGATATAAGGTAAGTACTTTTCATACTTTATTACATAAAACTTACAATACATAGGTTACTTGAAACTTCAAGATAGTGATTTTGCATACGCGTATAAAAATCTACATAAAAATTATATAAAATCAAAGAAATATATACAAATTGTGTACGTATTAAACTTAGATTCACTCATAAAAAGGAAATTTCAAACTATCAACCTGTAAAATTAAGTTTGAATATCTAATACTGTATTCTGTTGATGATGAAGAATATTGGCATATTATGAATATAACATTTACTAACAGAGAAAAGAAGTCTCCTTCTACCTAGATCAGGCCTATAGGCCTAATGTCTAAATGCTTCATTAAACTAACAACTTTTTCCTAAGTTTCTCACTCGTTATTGCTGCTTCATTTATAATTAAATTTTTATCTAAATTTACGAACAAGTCTCGTTCTACATTTATAAAAAGTAGCTTAGACATTAAATCTTGGTTTAGCGCAGAAATTCTATTCTAATCTATTCTTAACAATTTTAAGTTTTGAAAAGGTGCTTCCGCAGATTAGCTGCGTACAAAGCAGAGTTTATATAAACTTGTAGACTGTATATAGATTGGTAAAAAAAAAAATTCCAGATTGTGACAGCACGAAAACAATGTTAAAGGTACATGCTATGCACCTAGAACATTTCTTCTTCACTGAGCAGCTCACATAGTTCTCTTCGCCTTCTTCTGACTGAACCGTCATTCGTCTTCATTTAAGTTATACACATCAATTTCATCACTTTGATCCCACTGAGTCTAAGATCAACTAAGGTTAGGTGATAAATGGTGCGTAAGACTTCTGTTGGAAATTCGTCAATGTCTGCTATTTCAGGGATTTTTTTCTTTTACGGAGCCATGAACAATTTTTCAAAATATCTATTTGAATTAAATCTTTTTTCAATACTTGAAGTAGCACAAGCCATAATACGGAAATAGATTTGTTTAAATATCTGAACTGGAGTAACTTCTAAAACTTCATCTGCTTTTTCACTTGGTATTTTTCTTCGAAATTCTCTTCTCATCGAAGTCCAGTGAAACTTCTACCTGATCCACATCCTCTAAAATACTACTCATGGCAATTGCACACTATTTTGATTTGTCAAGTGAGAAATTCAACGTGCTCTGAACCAAGGGTGCAGATTTCTCTGTAAATTTGGGGGGCCCATTAAGATGGAGAAGGTATATATATGAGGATTTTAAGACAAATTGCATTCAAATTATGCCAAATATTGTATATTCATAAATACAATAGGGGGACCCACATGAACTTTGAGGGGGCTCGGGCCCCCCGCCCCAACAGGATTGGCGCCCTTGCTCTGAACTAATTTCAGCAGTGATTTGTTGTAACAAAGTTTGCACCAATTTCCAAGCTGTACAGTAATTCATTTCTTAAAGCATTTTGAAATGGGAGTTGTGATCACAAAAATATCGAGCGTGACAAAAGGCATGAGAATATATTCGAATTTGGACTATTGCTTTATCAGTGTTGAATTCAGACATTTTCACCCGGGGGGGGGGGAAATGAACTCCTCGGGGGCAGGGGAGTTTGGGTGAGGTAATTTCTACATTTTGTGATTGAAATTTTGAGTTTCTCCGGGGGGAATAAATTTTCTTTGGAGGAAAAATTCCCCCCGGGCTACTCCCTGAATTCATCCCTGTTGCTTTATAATATTTATGGCCGCGAACTTTTATTTGCAATCCAAGCTTCCATTCAATACTTTATTTAAAACATTCAACAAATGGATCAACTTTCCTGAGTTGGTATCACTCATCAAAAACTTTACGTTAATAATTGATGAAAGTGCCGTATGCTTACTCTACCTTCTTGTGGCACCAATTTTTTTTTAGTCTGCATAGTTTGGTGCTGGCACTGTTTTTTTAGTCTTTCTCCCAGACAATTATTCTCTTGTAACAAGAACTTAAGAAAACAGCCGATTCTTCTACAAAACTTTTTTTTTTTTTTTTGCTTGGAGCAAATTTATTGTAGAATCAGCTACAGCCAAATTTAGTACGTGCCCTTGCAGTGTAAATTAAAACGGCGTGACAAACATCTTGGCATTTGAAGCCAGCGCTCCAAGTTCCCTTTAAAGGCTGCTAGCAAATGGGAGGCCAGCGGTATTGCCCCGTTTATATTGCATATATCAACTTCTATCCCCTGTCACCTGATCGCGCTGTGTTTTGTCTGCTTATCCATAGCCACACCCTTTACAACTTGGCAACGTCATGCCAGAGCTTGCGTTTTATTCGTTTAGCTAAAATGTCGAGATGTTTGTCACAAGCTTTAGATACGGATTCTCACTTTTGAAATGCGCTTGAAGACCGTTGTAACAACCGCTCATGTTACTCGCCCCATCAAAAGAACACGTAATAATATTCGAAATTTTAATGCCACATTCAACTACGAGCTCTGACTTTTTACATTCGTGCAAAGCAAGTTCACTTGAATCATCAACAATTGTTAAATTTAAGTGTTTCATACACCTTTCCTTGGACTACGTAACGGACACAGATTGCCAACTGGTCCATAAAAGCTCTATCTTGTGTACTGTCCACCATCAAGTTATAAACAACACTGTCTTGAAGATCTTTCAAAGTAATATTTCGTCCAAATGTATTATCTTGAATAACTTTCTGATGAATCTTTTGGACAAAAAAGGTCAAGAGAGAGCCTCGTTCAGTTTGTCCTTTTGTCGACTTTCCTTCTTCTTCCCTTTTTTCTTTATTTTCAGTTTGTGCCCTTTGGTGTCTTCAATACACTTTGTAACATGAGTTTGCAAAATCACACCATAATTTGCAACTAGACTAATATGACCAATTCAAGGAAATTTCCATGGTCTTTGACAGAATCTAATGAATGTGCCCCTTCTGATTCCCTCCGTCTGTAAACAATTCCTTATCTTCGTATAAATAACACGAAGATTAAACGCTGTACAAACAATCTTCTGGTCTGAATTTCTGCTTCTCTCTTTTTTATCTGATTGGAAGCTAATAGTGTTGGAATATCATGTCCGCTTTGGCTTTCGAAAGCTGCCATCGCCACGAGGATGCGGAATCAGTGCAACGACAACCGAAGTCCTTAATGTCGGCTTTCTAGACCTGAGTCCGTTACCTCTTACTTCAGGTAGCTCTCCAATTGTCCTTACGATGCTGGTCAACACTGAAAATTTTGAGTGTCCCCATCGGGAATCGAACTCGAGACCATGAGCATCGTAGGCACGTGCGCTAACCATTTAGCTAAACACAATACTAATCAGCGAAAATATTTTTAATTTCTAACGTCACTTATATTTTGACCATTCAAAGGGGGCTCGCAAAACAGAAAAGAATGATACTAAAATTGCTAGTAATCTAAAATTTCACAATAATTCTTTCTCACACACAAGAAACGAATAACAATATAAATATTAAGTACGGAATAATAAACGGGTTGAGCGGAGGCCCCGGTGCGTTCCAATGCTTACACTGTCGCCAGGCCGGTAGCCAGCCCAAAAATTTAGGGGGGCCCAATCCAATCATATTATAATTCATCACCTAGACCCCCCTGGATACGGACCTGACTGTCGCTATTCTTTACTGAGTACCATTAAGTTATACAAATTTCCTATTTAAAGTCTAAATTTCAGCAGCCCACCAGGGTTGCTTTCTTTCAGAATTTCAACCAAATTTGTGTACTGCAAGGTAAATGTATATTAATGCTTATTGCAAACACGAGTTAGTGCGAACGAGGCATAGCCCTACAGCTTTGAAGTAATATTCACGCATCCTATGCTTGAATGCGATGGAGAGGATCTAAATGTATGTAAATGTTTTTAATATCAACCAAAAATTTATCATTTTGTTCTTAGGGGCCCCTCGGCGATTGCCGACCTGACAACCTGGCCAGACCGCCCCTGATCTGGATCTTCTATGACCTTGGTCCATGTGCACTAGGCCGTTTACCTTTGTTACCACCACCTATAAGTAATGCTTATCAATATATATATATATATATATATATATGATTTACAGTTTATGACAACTTATGAATATATGAAAGTGCAACCAAATATCATCTAACATCTTTTGAAACGTCAAATCTACCCAAAACTTTTTTTTTTTTTTTGGTCAAGCTGAATATATATTTTCTTCTTTTACCTTGCAAGCTGTGAGATATTTTCTGTCGTAAGCATGGTCACTTCTGGTTTCTAACTTGAGAAAACGGACTTATTCGATGACATGAGAATTTTCCTTGTATAATAGAGTATTTAATCTATTATCCCAATCCTCTGCGGGATTATTTGTTCTATGGCGTTTCTCATGACAGTTTCACATGCTAATTGGGACTGTAGAATTTTCTAGCTACTGGTCAACGAAATAGCCATAGAACTGCTCAAGCTTAGGGGATGTCTTCTTGAATAGACAACCACTGTCGACTATTTCTAACGGAAGAAAAGCTAATGCCGCAAACATTCGAACCTCAAGTCATTGTTTTTGTAGTCTTTAACCAAGACCAAATCCTGTATCTTACACCAGACCCGTATACACGAGGGAGCAAGGGGGGCCGGGCCCCCCCCTACACTTTGGCTGGCCCCCATAAAATTTCACGATAGGCTTGCAAATGAACTATAATATGGTGATGAAGTGTAATATGATTGGGTAGGGCCCCCCCTAAGTTCTACCGCCCCCCTAAATTTTTGGGCTGGCTACGGGCCTGTCTTACACCCCAAGACCCTGGTTAAAGTGAGAATTGCCCCCACTTATGGAAGCTGAAGGGAAAATTGTCCTAAAATAATTTATTACTGCTTCCTTGAAGTCTACCATTACAACTTCAGGATTCCACTTCAGGATTTTAACCTTTCATATATATGCTTTCTCTTGTTCGGGGGAAGGGTAAAAACTACTGGAATCACATTAGTTTCGTCTATTAAACTTCCAATATCTGAATGAATTACAAAAAAAAATGGGAGAAAAGTTTGTTGTAGCTCTTAAATGTGCCGTCAATAAAGAAGGTCGCGCTGGCCTGCAAAATGAAAGTATTCAGGGACTCTTGTTCACTGTGGCTGCTACTCGAAACGAAACCTTTAGATTCCACATCCCCCTCTGCTCAAAAACTAACAAAAATTTACAGAAATAGTACCAGATATTGAATCTGTACGGAAATGGGAGTTCTTATCTCGCTTTTAAATCACGACATTTCATTGCATCTGACACTTGTACGCAACTGAGAAGGATTTTGACATGTACGCAAATAAGAATGTACGCAAGTGGGAAGACACCATTTGAAAAATTTAGTCGGATGACTGGTAATTGATGCACAATTAGATTTTTCGCCAATAACATTGATATATAATTTGTGATTCGCGAAACAGTAGTTCATACTACAAACAGACGATCCTAGGATTTGAACCCGGGATTTCAGTGATTTTAAAACTAGAAAACGCAAATGCTAACTTTTACTTGTTCTCATTACTTTACAGGAAATAAATTAAGATTTGCTTTAGGGAGTCCAGCCTCTGAAAAATATTTATATGTGTGTGTGTGTGTGTGCAGAGTTCACTAACACCACACCTATTCCCTTCCGGTTCTAGGGGTCCCTGATTCAATCCCAGTTCGCGCCGTGTGGACTTTGTGGTGGACAAACACCGTGCTCGTGGGTTTTGTCGGGGTTCTCCCGTTTCCTCCCACTTTCTTCATTCCACCATTTCACTCATTTCTCATTATCATCGTCTCCTTTAACCTAACCAGCATAATCGTGGGACGTAAAACTCAAAGATTCCATTTCATTTTTTTTACCACACCC